>NW_015386170.1:450922-476440 GCF_001527695.2 Protobothrops mucrosquamatus | reverse complement strand
CATCTAGTCCAACCCCCTGCTCAGGCAGGAAACCCTATACCATTTCGGACAAATGGCTGTCCAGTCTCTTCTTAAAAACTTCCAGTGTTGGAGCATTCACCACTTCTGGAGGCAGGTTGTTCCACTGGTTAATTGTTCTAACTGTCAGGAAGTTTCTCCTTAGTTCTAGATTGCTTCTCTCCTTGATTAGTTTCCACCCATTGCTTCTTGTCCTGCCTTCAGGCGCTTTGGAGAATAGCTTGACTCCCTCTTCTTTGTGGCAGCCCCTGAGATATTGGAACACTGCTATCATGTCCCCCCTCGTCCTTCTCTTCATTAAATCAATCAAACTATCTCAAAAGCAAAAGAGGAGAATAACAATTTGCACTGGATTGTCCTAAAAAGTAGGAATTCTGCCTGCCTCAAAGCTTCTTTATACTTTCTTAAAATAAAACCTGTTTTTGGCCCTCTGAGTTTTTATTCAGAGTTATACCTGTCCTACTTAACACTCTTCCTGTCTCATTCTTCCAAACTCTTAACCAAAATAATTATAAGCCTGAATGCTTGACAAAGTTAGAGAGAGAAAGGTGAGTTGCTTTTATGTGCACCTCCAGGCTTCTTAACCTTCTAGCCCAGGGGTGTCAAACTCACAACGTCACGTGATGTGTCGCGACGTACTGTGACTTTTTCTCCATTGCCGGCAATGGGGTGGGTGCAGTTTTGGCATTACACATCCGGCCCATAGGCTGGCAGTTTGACACCCCTGTTCTAGCCAATTCTTTCTTCCTTTCCTTATTTTTTCCCTTTCTATTTCCATGTTTTTAATCACATTGCAAATCACTCATTTCAACAATGAATTTTGATTGTTTATTTGCCTTGTTAGAATTTAGTTGTCTGGGGACTATCATAGAACCACATGTTAGAGTCCATCTAGTCCAGGACTTCAACAAGACTTCAACATGTGGACTTCATTGTGTAGACTTCAGTTCTCAGAATGCTGGCTAGGGAATTCTGGAAGTTGAAGTCCACCCATCTTAAAGTTGCCAAGATTGAGAAACCCTATTTAGTCAATCCTTTGCCCAGTTCAGGTTCCAGTTTAAAGTATCTCTGACTATTCATTCAAGTCTGAAGATCTTCAATAAAAATCTTCCAGTAACTCACAACTTGTATAATCTGGAAAGCTGAACCTATTTCCTTTTAGTTTTAATCCACTGGTTCAGGACCTGCCCTTTGAAAAAATAGGGAATAAGTCCATTCCTTCATGACAACTGTTCAAATATTTGAAGATTGCTACTACTTCTTCCCTCAGTTTTCTTTTCTGTGGGTTATACACACAAGAGGTCTTTCAACTATGTTCTTCATAGAGTTTGTTTCCTAGACCTCTTATTGTATTAGTAACTCTCCTCTCAATTTGCTAGAATTTGTCACTGTCATTTTTAAACCAGGGCAGGGGTCCCCAACCCCCAGGCTGTGGACTGGCACCAGGCCATGGCATGTCAGAAACCTGGCAGTGCAAACAAGCAAAGCCCCATCCATGGGATGCTGGCTCAACATGAAACCATGCTCCCTCCAGTCCGTGGAAAAATGTCTCTCCACAGAACCAGTCCTTGGTGCCCAAAAGGTTGGGGAACTATGGTGCTCAATGCTGAACACAGCATTCAGCGTGGGGCCTGGCTAGGTCAGAACATGATGGAAAAAATTCTCATCATCTGGACTACAGTTTATTTATTTTTTTTAAATTTTCCAACTGTAAGTCATTGCCAGGCTTTATCTTTCCCCCTTTCCCCCTCCATCTTTTGAAGAAATTGACCTTCCAATACTTTTTCTTGCTAGCGTTCTATTCTTATTTTTATTATATTATTTTGATATTCATGTTTTATTTCCTGCATATTCAATGCATTCCAGTTTTTAACTAGCATTAATGCTTGTTTTGAAACAGAGCCTCCTGCTCCTGCTCCTGCTCCTGCTCCTGCTCCTGCTGCTCCTCCTCCTGCTGCTGCTGCTCCTCCTCCTCCTCCTCCTCCTCCTCCTCCTCCTCCTCCTCCTCCTCCTCCTCCTCCTCCTCCTCCTCCTCCTCCTCCTCCTCCTTCTTCTTCTTCTTCTTCTTCTTGAAGAAGAAGAAGAAGAAGAAGAAGAAGAAGAAGAAGAAGAAGAAGAAGAAGAAGAAGAAGAAGAAGAAGAAGAAGAAGAAGAAGAAGAAGCAGACAATTGCATACAAATTGCTACAGAAATTCCATAAACCTCCAAACATGGTTCCTGGAGGGATGAATTCATTGTCTTGCTTTAAGTCAAAGCTGCAGTTGTTCCCCAAACACCAGTCAGACACTGAGAATCTAACAAGGGAGTGGGCAAAGATCACCAGCAGAGGACTAATAAATAAATATTGTTCCAGAAGCCTGCATCCAAAGGCTTTAAACCTGAGCTGTCTTATTCCAGGATGGCAACAAGCCATTGAAAAAGCCATGGCCTGTGTGCCACTTACTGGAACAACCTTTCTCTTGAATAACATTATACTTTACCCTTCCCGCTCTCCTCTTCCACCCATCAGCCTCCCTTCCCTACTGTCTTCCTTCCCCCAAAGTAAAGGAAACCATCACAATCACTCACAAACGGGGTATCAGCCCTACTTTAGCTTGCTTTTCTAAGTAAAAATGAGTCTTGGCTCCATTTGTTGTAAAAGGTGCAGTTTTATTAGAAGTTAAGTGAGCTGCAGTAAAGCAAAGACAGAACTGAAATTCGCATGCTGATTCCCTAAGAGCCAAGGTTGCCAACCCATGCCCTAAGTGAAAATGTTCGCCCCTTAAGCACTTCCCATTGCTGCCCGTCCTCCCCATCGTCCAATCATCTCCAAGAAGATGTTTTGGAAACAGCCACTCTGATTGTAGGCTGGCTTGCTGCTGCATTTTTCTCATTGCTAGATGACCTTGAAACACTGTCCCTCAGAGGCACCTTCACTTTTGCAACTTTCACCTGCCCTTCCCAAACACTCTCTCTCCCTCTCACCCTCCTGCCAGGTCTCAGGGCAGGCTGATACCCAACGGCAGGCGTGAGGTGGCAGTTCTGACATGGGGGTAGAGAGCAATACACCTGATTAAGAGCACTTCTGCCTAGCATGAAGAGCGGTGGTGGTGGTGCAGTGGTTAGAATGCAGCATTGCAGGCTAATTCTACTGACTGCCAGCAGTTCAGCAGTTCAATCCTGACTGGTTCAAGGTTGACTCAGACTTCCATCCTTCTGAGGTCAGTAAAATGAGGACCCAGATTGTTGGGGGCAATAGGCTGACTCTGTAAATTGCTTAGTGAGGTCTGTAAAGCACTGTGAAGCGGTATGTCTGGGCCCACTTCAAAACCTCATCCTAAGAAAGCAGAACTCGTGGAAGCAGTTTCTTCCAAAAGGAACTTTTATTAGGAGAAGCTGACAGCAGGCATAATAGACAGGATCTGAGGGTTTCCCACTCAGATCAATAGGTTAAAAGTGTCCCAAGCAAAACCCCACCCCATAGTTCATCCAGTCAGTTCACATGGGCCAATCTCCAAGTGTTAAGTCCACTGTGGGAAAGAGTTGATAACGCCGGCTGTCTCAGGGTTTCAGCGATGTTTTGTCGGCTCTTCACACCTTCCCTTCCGAGCATGAAAATAAACCATTTGTAGGAGGCACATTCTCCTCCCCCCCCCTTCTCTAGCTGACATCAAGGGAAGAGATAGTAAGCAGAAACAGCAAAGAGTTACAATGTAGTGACAGAGAAAAATAAAGCAATAAAGCAATAGCCCACGGTGCTTTCCCCCCCTCCCCTCCAGGAGTATGGCAGAACCCAGAAGTATAGAGAGAATAGAGTTTGAGTTTAAAGCAAGAAAGGGGTCCCTTTAGATTAGAATATGGGTTCTGACACGGTATATAAGTCTAAGTGCTATTGCTATTCAGCCCCCCTGCACAGTCAGACTCTCCTTCCCCCTCATTAACATTCACCCCCTTCCTCACTCAAGACTCTTCAAGTCTTTCCCTTCCCCTTCAACACCTTGCTCTAACCTAGGTGATTGAGGGGGAGGCTCGAACCCATGTTGGCCAAACAAATCAACTTTTAATGTGTGACTCACAGTAGAAGGAAATGTTGCAGGGAGTAGATTTGGTTTTCTTTTATTTTCTCAGAAATCTCAATTTCTCAGTGCCAGGAGTATGCCCCCTCCCTCCCACTGCTTGCCTTCATGCAACTTGCTTATGCTGGTTGCCAAATTAATCCATACACTGGATTCACAGAACTGTGTTTTTTTTTTCTTCCTTTGGTGTCTTCGAGTCAGTAATGATTCCCGGTGAATGTCTGGACATGACCCTGCAGTTTTCTTCACAAAATTTGTTCAGAGATGTTTTGCCATGATCTCCTTCCTAGGGCTGAGAGAAAGTGGCTGGCCCAGAATTACCCAGCTGGCTTTCTGCCCAAGGCACAAGTAGAACTTACAGTCCTTTCTAGCCTGATGCCTTAACACAAACTGGCAAACAAAGTACGGTGGCTCATGAGGTTAGAATGCTGGGCTGATGATCAGCAGGCTTGTGTTTGAGACCCGTTGCTAGCTCAGGGTGGGGTGAGCTCCTGTCACATACTCCAGCTCCTGTTGACCCAGCAGTTTGAAAGCGGGTAACTGCAAGTAGATTCAGTGGGTAACTTTATGGGGACACTGTTGTCCCTTGGGCAACAATGATGTCACTGACAAATCCTTTCACCATGGAAGCACTTCAGTGCTTCCGACATGGTTAAAAAAAAAATTCACAAACTGGGTCTCACAAGTTATACCAAATCTTTGTCACAAGACATACTAAGCTGTAATACAATCAAGGTTAAAACTAACCATCAGTGGGTTGCGGAAATGCTGGAAAAAGTCATTTACCCAAAATGTGTGCACTAGTAGAGCCATTTTCACATAAATTAGTTTTTTGTGGGAAGAGCACATTTGCAAATTGATGTAGGCTGGGTTGGAATTTATTTAGCATCAGGAGAATGAGGATTGAGAATGAGAATAAGAATGAGGGCCGAATCAAAAGCCCCAAAGAAATGTTTAATTCTTATACACACCCACCCACAAATTATGAATAATGTAAATATAATTCATATTAAAAGAAGCAAGGGCACCAACATTACAACCTTTGAGCATTCTTAGAAGAAAAAACTGCATGAGAAAGAACCATAAAAGCTCTTGCCTACCCCTATTATTGAAAAACACTTTTTACCCAAGTTGCAGTCATATGTTTCAACCTAAACTGACCACTCAGCTTCCAGCAGCTACTCAGCATGTGCCTTTGATTATACCTCTGCAGCACACATTCTCGCTTAACCCACAGATCCATTAAGAAATGAGAAATTACCACCTATATGTTACAAATACAGAACATGTCCAAAATATTTTATGCTTTCATAAAATAGCAAGGGAATACAGAAAGAGTGCTAAGAAAGAGAGAAAGTGAAAGGCTCAAGGTCATCCAGCCTTATATACCTACGGCAGGACTAGAATTCAAAGTATCTTGATTTCTAGGCTGGCACCTTAACCACTACAGCAAACTATTGGGTAAGTCTAGTTTAATGAAAAGAAGGACTGGGGTGATATGGTAGCAGTTTTCCAACTTATCAGGCTGCCACCAAGAAGAGGGGATCAACCTATTTTCCAAAGCACTGAAGACACAAGAAGCAATGGATGGAAACTAACCAAAGAGAGAACCAACCTAGAACTAAGGAGAAATTTTCTGACAGTTAGAACAATTAATCAGTGGAATGACTTGCCTCTAGAAGCTGTGGGTGCTCCAACACTGGAGATTTTAAAGAAGAGATTGGACAATCATTTGTCTAAAATGGTATAGGGTTTCCTGCCTGAGCTAGAAGACCTCCAAGGTCCCTTCCAACTCTTGTTTTTCAGTTATTATATCCTTTACCACCTTGAGTTCCTTGTTTATTAGGAATTTGGGAGGTCTGGATATACAGGAGGAAAATTATTGAGAAGACATGTGGATTCTCAGGTTGTATTTCTTGGCATCCCCTAAAATCAAATGTCTCCTACATTTGTAGCCACACAAACCAAGGAAAAAATCAGTTTCTTTAAAGAGTTGTTGTTCTGTGCATTGTAAATTCCTCCACTACCACCACTACACCTCTGGACTCCAGATCTTCTTCTTTTTACTAAGTCCAGATCCCTGCTCAGCCACATTTGGTACCATAGAGTAGTACTGTACCAATACATTTATTATCCCTCACCTCTGAACGTTTTACAATCTGCCACAAGTTGCAGTCTGTGGCCATTTAGCCATTGGTAACTTATACTGTAGCATCTTCGTAGCATCACTAGGCCTCCATTGAAGTGGTGTAAAGCTTGTCCTCATGATTGTTAGTTTGGTACAACGACAGCTGGAAAATGCTATCAATCATTTGTGAGGAAATGACTTGGATATTACATGTCACCCATGCTCAATAGTGGTTTTCATCAAAATGGGAAGGTAGACTTATAACAGGCTTTCCATTTATTGATACTGATCCTATTTTTATTTTTCCCACAATATTAATGTCTTGTTGGTGTTCTATCATCTGTTTAGTTCCCCTAATTAATCACTTGTTTGTATTGTATTCAATCATTGCTAAGTGACTTAAGTTATGTTCTCAACCAACAAGTCTAAGTAGGAAAAGAGAGAAAATTATCTGGCTTTCACTCTCTCTGCCACCAGTTCTACCCAACACAAGAACATCCACAGGAGGTGAGTCAGAAATGTCATGATGGTGACCACAGGTTTATGATTTAGGTTGCCATCTTGACATTTTTTTAAACTCCCCCCTCTCACAACCACCCACAAATCATCCTGCATCCAAGACTGCTTGGCATGAACGCAGCAATGATTGATTGTTTTCACTGAAATCATTGTCACAATCTTCTTTCTCCCTGTGGTTGTACTAGAGAGACCGGAACAAAATAAGAAAGGAAGGAGATGCAAGTCCTTCCCTTCTTACTAATAAAAGAAAATAAATAGGTTGTTTAAAACCAGCAACCATTAGCCCGTTTGTAAGAGCCCTGATCATCTGAGATGTGCTAGCACAGTGGTGGCGAAATTATGGCACTGGTGCCAGAGGCAGCACTCAGAGCCCTCTCTGTGGGCACACGCGCTGTCGCCCCAGTCCTAGGCCTTCAGCTGGGTTTTATAAAATCTTTTTGCTTTAGGCCTCTGCCGCCGTGTGCAAAAAAAAAAAAGGTTCAATCGGTCAATTTTAATTTCTTGCAGGAAAAAAAAAGATCTTGCAAAGTTGGAATTGATTGATTGAACTTTTTAGTCCCACCCACTCTGCTGTTACCACAGCAGCTATGCCCACCCAATGGGCCATGCCCACCCAATGGGCCACACCCACCCGGCACTCAACCATGCATAAGTGGGTTTTGGGTTGCAGTTTGGGCACTCAGTCTCTAAAAGGTTCGCCATCACTGTGCTATCACATCACAACTCCAAGACAAAAACAGGCACAAAAAAGACACCCACTTCCTTTAAAAAAAATAGAATACATTTATAGTAAAGAGAAACTCAGAAGGGTGTTGGGCTTAGGAAAAAAAAGAGATTGGATTTACAAAAAAGAAATGATAGGTAACCTTGCTCAGAACAGACACTGAGCTTTGTTTCATCATAGTTGTGAAAAGAATGAGAGAAGATTTTCAGCACCTTCAAAATAAAATAAAAACTCTAACATAGTCTAGATGAATTATTTTCTGATCCTGGAAATTTCTCAGATCCATATAACTGAAAATGGCTCTCGTTTTTTCTTCTTCTTTCTCTGGGAAAACTTGAAGAGAAAAGACTGGCCAGATCCTGCTTTGCTAATTAACCTCAAAAATTCATTCACATGAATTTCTGGATCACAGGAGAACGCTATTCTAGTCATTAAAGCTTTTCCAGTCGTTTCTGTAAATGTTCTCCTCTTACAATTGCCTCTGAAGATTGTCTTGCAAACTGTGCCTTTCACCTAAATGCATTCATATATATGCATACATATATGTTGAGGAATGTCAGAAGAGAAGAATTAACACAGGTCCTCACATGACAATTCTTCTGTGTTCCTGCACATCTAAACAGGACTACTGTTAAACTCTGTTCTACACCTGATCCACTATTTCAACATATATAATGAATAAATATTCACTTGTTATGACAGGTATACATAGCATCATCCCCCGGACTAAGGTGATTGAAAAGAGCAGAAGTGAGCCTACAATCTGAATTCTTGTTCAAAACCCTGGAGCTCCTTACAGTAGATATTTTATAGATTATTTCTTTAAATTTAGATACAGGTGGTTGTATTCTTAATATCTCTATATTAAAAGAAAGCCAAAGAGCACTTTTGTTATACTTGGTTGATTTTTTGCCACTTTTAATTTGTTTTCTCACTCCATTTCTCTTTTCCTTTTATGTTACTTTGTATTTTAATATACTGTATGATATTGAAACCTAATAAAGCATTATATTAAAAAACCCTGGAGCTTCTTGCATTCCATGAATTAAACACATATCTTTTGTTTTCATTGGATCAATGACTTAATTAATTCATTCAAAAATTTTCTGCCTTTGTCTTCTTCTCTCTTAACTGTTCTTTGCTCTCTTGGGTGGTTGTGTTCTTTGCAACTGTCTTTTTCAGTCTATATAGGGTACAAAATAACTTTTGCTCACCTTGATTTTTTGCAGCAATCATTCTTATATAGATTTTTCCTCATTCACATCTTTTTTTCATTTCATCATTGCCCCAAGCATCATTTTTCATACTGCTGTAGAACTTTATAAGATGATTCTTTTCACACAGTTCCAAGCAACTTCCATATCATTTTTCCTTTTGTCCACTTTCCACTCATTTTATTCGGAGCTTAATCCATCTTCCAATATTTTCTCACACAGGGCCTGTTTTTCTATTTCTGCATCACTCTGCTGTAATGTCTTTCTCTGTTTTGTTCCCTTATGCCATATATGAGTGGGTAGCAACAGAAATCATAATTATACATAAATATAAAAAATAAACAAGTAGATGGCTACATGACAGACATCATTTCTGTTGATTTTGGTTCTCTGAGTTGCTCAGTCACTTTTTTGCTTTACTCTTTTGGAAATTTAGAGAAGAGCAACTCAGATGATTAAAGGCCTGGAGACTAAAACATTTGAAGAACGGCTGCAGGATTCGAGTTTGGTTAGTTTAAAGAAAAGAAGAAATAGGGGAGACATGATAGCAATATTCCAGTATTTGAGGGGCTGCCACAAAGAAGAGGGGGTCACGTTATTCACCAAAGCACCAGAGGGCAGGACAAGAAACAATGGTTGGAAACTGACCAAAGAGAGAATTAAGGAGAAACTTCCTAACAGTGAGGACAATTAACCAGTGGAACAGCTTGCCTCCAGAAATCGTGGGCGCTCCATCACTGGAGGTTTTTAAGAAGAGACTAGACAGTCACTTGTTTGAAATGGTATAGATTCTCCTGCTTGAGCAGGGGGTTGGACTAGAAGACCTCCAAGGTCCTTCCAGCTTCTATTCTATTCTATTCTGTTCTGTTCTGTTCTGTTCTGTTCTGTTCTGTTCTGTTCTGTTCTGTTCTGTTCTGTTGTTCTGTTCTGTTCTGTTCCGTTCCATTCCATTCCATTCTATTCTATTCTTCCCATCTGTCAATTCATATTACCTAATAGAAATAATTTTCTCCTTGGATCCCATTCATTCAAAATATTGAAGTATTTTCCCCCAAAGTGGTATTTGGGCCTTCCATTTTTACCATCCATTGGAGTATAGCATTCAATTGTCATCAAGTAGTCCTTGACTTACAACCACAATTGAGCCCAACATTTTTGTTGCTAAGTGAAAACATTTGTGAAGTGAATTTTGCCCCATTTTAATGACTTTTTGTGCTACAGTTGTTAAGTGAATCACTGCAGTTGTTAAGTTAGCAACACAGTTGTGAATCTGGCTTCCCCACTGACTTTGCTTGTAAGAAGATCACAAAAGGAGATCACATGACCCTGGGACCCCTGCAACCGTCATAAATATGAGTCAAAATTCAGATGCCAAGCAACTGACTTTTGCTCACGTGACTATGGGGATACTGCAACAGTTGTAAGTGTGAAAAATGGTCACAATTCACTTTTTTCAGTACCATGGTAGCTTGGAATGGTTACTAAATGAACTGTTGTAATTCAAGGACTTCCTATAATCTTTCTCTTCACTAGACTAGACATTCCTAGTTCACACAACAAGTCATCGTACACTTTAGCTTCCAGACCCTAAATCACCTTTGTTGTTCTTCTCTGCACTCTTTCTAAAGTCTCAACATTTTTTTTTTGTATCATGGTGACCAGAGCTGGATGCAGTATTCCAAGTGTGACCTTGCTAGTGCAGTATAAAATGGTACAATCACTTCATTTGATCTTGATATTATCCCTCTGTTGATGTAGCCTAGGGCTGCATTGCCTTTTTTGGCAGCTGCAGCACACTGCTGGCTGATACTTCAGTGGTTGTCCACTATGACATCTAGACCAGGAGTCTTCAAACTTGGCCCTTTTATGACTTGTGGACTTCAACTCCCAGAATTCCTCAGCCAGACAGGACTTGTGGACAGGACTTGTGGACTTGTGGACAGGACTTGTGGACAGGACTTGTGGACAGGACTTGTGGACTTGTGGACAGGACTTGTGGACAGGACTTGTGGACAGGACTTGTGGACTTGTGGACAGGACTTGTGGACAGGACTTGTGGACTTCAACTCCCAGAATTCCTCAGCCAGACAGGCTGGCTGAGGAATTCTGGGAGTTGAAGTCCACAAGTCATAAAAGGGCCAAGTTTGAAGACCCCTGATCTAGACCCTTCTCATAATAACTGCTGTTGAGTCAGGTACCACTATTCGTGTTGGTGTAATCAGTGCCTGAAAGCATGTATGAAACTTTTTTTAAAATTCCAAAACTTCATTTAGAAAAAGTATAAACAAGGGAGCAGTCAGATTAGACTGGAAAATACGAAATGCTTTTTGGAAGAAGGCTATGGCAAACAGCCACCCAGAAAACTACACAGACATGTCCATGACTTATTGGAAGTTGCAGATGATTTGACTTTGTATGTAGGAAATGGAGATGTAGGAAAGCTGAACAGAAATTATAATGAGATTTGAAAACAGAAATGGGGTGCTACTAATATCTGCTTTGATTTATTATATTGTTTATGTTATTATTAGGGGCAAAAGCTTTTTCACATGGCAGTCTTTTCAGAGAGATTGATTCCATCTGTTTCCTCTTCCAAATCACTGCATTAGCCCTAGATGATACATTATTCAACATTTGTCCTGCTAAATAACATGGCTATAAAATCAGTTAAGGAAATGGCTTTCATTACAAAGGTAAAAGTGCTATTTGGAGGGGAAAAAAAGATTATTCATTTTTTTTTAACAAATTCTGTCTGAAAGATTTGGACAGGGGATGGGGAGAGAGAAGCATCTTTAATCTAAATGTTGCAAAACTTTTGCTATGTTTTGAAAGTTAAAAAATAATTACCATAATGCCCATGAGGCTTCCAGAAAAAAACAATAAAAAAAAAATCAAAACAAAGCTCTGGGATAATGTTCTTTGATATGTTCGCCTGCATTCGGAAAGTAGCTTTCATTAATTTTACATAAATGATCAGGCGAGAAATTGATAGAAGGAAAAACACAGGAGAAGAAGAACGGCCATAATGATTTTGTAATGAGTTGTTATGGAGAGCACAGAATGTGGTTGAGCCAATCTGTTAGTTACTGATTAATGAGTCTGGCACCTCAATCCTTTGATCTATAGAAATTGCCTCTGATGACATTCCTCTAATATTTGTTCACCATTCCATGTAGTTGTATAAAGGCATTTCAGTTGCCCTATGTTCACTTTTAGCCCTGGGTAACAGCCTCAGCTAGAAGATCCATAAAAGTGTAACACTACAACTTGCAGTCCACCAAACAAGTAAACCTTCTTAGAAATGGCTCACGCACATCCTTTGGAAATGAAGACATGACATGCACATTTGAATGAGCTCTTGTTCTTACAGTTCTTGTCCAGTTCATCCACATTATTTATTTGAGGCTCTTAATGGACTCAGTTCCATTTGTTGGGCTGGAATTCTGGGACTTGTAGTTTCCGATATAGCTGGGGTTTTGCCCTTCCCATTTATCATTCTTTCACCTCCCCTTGATTGGATAATGCATCAGTGCTCACCCCATTGGCAGATTTGAAAAAGAGACTCGAAATTTGCTGTTCCAAGCCATTATTTTTCTAGAAGCTTTGTGATGTTTCGGGGTAACAAGGACTTGGCATGAGTAGATAGGGTATTTCTTTTTCTTATTGTACATACAAGCGACCTTACTTACAACAAGGATCATCTTCTAGTAAGAAACTGGAAAGAAGGAGAGAGGTGAAATCCCACAGTTTAAATCTTGAGTATCTTCCTTGCAGTCCACTTCGTATGCTGCCTAGTTGGTTCTTCCTGCCCTGTCTAAAGATCCTTAAGTTTTTGCATTCACAAGTCCAGGTGCTACAAGACACCTCAGAGTTGAGATTGCATGCACAAGTAAAAATAACCTTAGTTGGTTTTTTTTCCCTACCTCAACACTGAAACAATAAACCGTTCATTAAATCAGTTATAATTATTTGCTTAGTTACACCAGCATTAATTTGTCCTAAATCAGATTTTCAGAATTAAAAGCCTCCAGTATGTGTCATATAAAATCACAAGATTCTACATCTACATTCAGTTTGTGGTATATGAAACCACAAGTCTTCTTACTGGTAAACGGGTGTGTTGAGATTTGCTGCACATACCATAGCAGTCATTTTCTGAGAGGGTCCATAGAACGTTTTCAATAACATCGATTCATATAAAAACATTGAAGGCCCCCTTTTAAAAACAAATATTGCTCAATTTTAATATTGAAGTGGTTTTAATGAGATTTAAACTTTATTTCCTGGGGAGGAAAGCTATGGCAAATCTAGATAGCATACTAAAAAGCAGAGACATCACCCTGCCAACAAAAGTGCGTATAGTCAAGGCCATGGTTTTCCCAGTTGCAATGTATGGATGTGAAAGTTGGACCATAAGGAAGGCTGAGCGACAAAGAATTGAGGCCTTCAAACTATGGTGCTGGAGAAGACTCCTGCGAGTCCCTTGGACTGCAAGGCGTTCAAACCGGTCAGTCCTAGAAGAGATCAACCCCGACTGTTCTTTAGAAGGCCAGATCCTAAAGTTGAAACTCAAATACTTTGGCCATCTAATGAGAAGGAAGGACTCACAGGAGAAGGGCCTAATGCTGGGAAAGATTGAGGGCAATAGAAGAAGGGGACGACAGAGAATGAGGTGGCTGGATGGAGTCACTGAAGCAGTAGGTGTGAATTTAAATGGACTCCAGAAGATGGTAGAGGACAGGAAGACCTGGAGGAATGTTGTCCATGGGGTCGCGATGGGTCGGACACAACTTCGCAATTAACAACAACAACAAACTTTATTATCTTTTATGGCAATGCTGTTTGCATCTGTATTTTATGAAATTAACGTGGAAGGCAAATTAAATATATGGGTGAATTTGACTCTCAGATGCTATTTGTTGCCCTTTATGCTTCTCAACTGCCCCAAACAGTCCAATTCACATCTGAATCAGGATGGCATTTTATTCCTGCCCTGCTTCAGCCACTCACACGTGTCTGTCTTGCTTCCCAAATTCTATGAACACCTGAAGGTTTCCATTTATCTACAGCTGCTATTCTGAAATGTTTGGCCTTTAATCTTTACACCCAGAGCCATTTATATATATTTACATTATAAAGCAAAGGAATTGTTCTATGGAAGTGAAGGGTGTCATTAGTCATCTCAAGAACTCCATCATGCAAGATATAATTATGGACCTCCAGCACAGCTTCACCGATGCCTATGCTTATATGAAAGAATAATGAGTTCTTAAATTACATCACTACAGTCCCAGGGTTTCCATCCCAAACCCAAATTGAACTGTCATTCCTTTTTCCCATCATCGTTACACAGGCTAGAAGTGTTCTGTAAAACAAACCAGATCTTTCCCACTTATTAATACTGGAATAAAGTAACCTCTTTTGCTGGTAAGATTATTAATTCTTAATCTATCTGATTTGCAAATGGATACTTATCCTTCCATTAACACTTCTGGCTGAAAGAAGCATCTAATATTATGGTGGTAGAGGAGAATTCTCAGAAATTAAATTTCTAGTCTCCCCTAGAAAGAAAGAAAAAATATGGGATATACTGTGCTCTCCTAAATAGAGCAGTCCATCGTTGGGGGATGCAGAAGTCAACTGATGCCAACAGTGACATGAAGCATAGCAGGTGAACAAGAGAGCTGGCACAAGTTGAAAAAAGCTCCTTTTGATGTAGAATAGGAAAATTTAGGAGGAGGGCTGTGGGAAGTACAGGATAATGTTGTGCATTGCCGCCCTTAATAAATAGTGGTAATTCTGCTGGGGCAACCTAGTCCCATGACTAAGCCCACCTGCTGCTCTGCATCAGTGAATTTTGTTGCAGGCTCCAATGTGGGTCAGTCACCGGGACCAAAGATTTAGTCTTCCAAGCTTTCAGACTGGTGCCGGAACCCATTCTCAGGGAACTTCCCTCTAGTGGAATGGGTGCTTTCAGCTAGTCTATGCATCATATTTATGTGGTGCCTGTGTAAGGACCCGCTTCAAAACCTCTTCCCAAGAAAGCAGAACTCTTGGAACGACTTCATTCCAAAAGGAACTTTTATTAGGAGAAGCTGACAGCAGGCATACAAGGCAGGATCTGAGGGGTTCCCACGCGTATCAATAGGTTAAAAGAGCAAGAAGCAAACCCCACCCCAATAGTTCCTCCGGTCAGTTCAAACAATCCCCAGGTGATGAACAATCCCCAGGTGATGGACAATCCCCAGGTGATGAATCCGCTGTGGGAACGGGGCTGATAAGGCGCCTTTCCCAAGGCTGTGAAGCTGTTGTTAGGTCTTCACACCTTCCCTTCCGCAGCAAGAGATAAGCCAGATGGCCTGAGGCGCATTCCTTTCTCACCCCGGGCTGGCATCAAGGGGAAACAGTTCAAAGAGCAAGCAGATAGAGGAAGCGGAGAGGATACATTATAGTGGCAGAAGTGAAATGAAAGCAATGCATTATTGTTCCCATAGCTTTCCCCCTCCCCCCAGGAGTATGGCAGAACCCGCAATTAAGAATAAGAAAGGAAGAAAGGGCCCCCTCCCAATATGTGGGTTCTGACAGCCTGGTTGGGTGTGGCTTCTTATTAGTTGTTTGGGGTAATGGTTGGCTATTAAGTCATTGGCTGTTGTTTACTTGTGCTGCAACTGCTGCCTAAGTACCTGATAAGCTAGTGGTAAATTAGCACTCCTGTTGACTGATAAGGGGCCCATTTCCCAGGCTTCAATCATGGGAAACGGGCCTCCAGTAGGAATCTAAAAGCTGGACAGACTAAACTTCTGGTCCCAGTAACGGACCCAGATTGGATCCTGTAACATTATCCTGGGATACATATATTTGCTTTCATTCATGAGTGGATTTTGTAAAATAAAACAACAGTATTTATTGCGATAAACCTCACTAAGCTTATTTTAAATAAGACTTATTACAGCAGATTCTAATCCTCTCTTGTGTGTGTGTGTGTGTGTTGTGATATAATCACATTTGTGATGTGTATTGTTATATAATCACATTTTGGCATAATCCCCTAACACTCCTGGTCCAACTTACATTAACTCAGCCTATAATGGAACCTAAGTACATACAACTGAGACAATTATCTCCATATTTCTGGCTTATTTTTTAAAATGCAAACCTGCTGTATTTATTGAAACTTTGTTATTTAAGGAGAGATGGACTCAGAAGAAGGAGAGTGATCTTAAGAGTCATGATGAGCTGCAAGAGAAAAAGAATAAGCTGCAAATGCGCAATGTTTTTTTCTAATTATTCTTGGGGAAAACGATATTTTAAAGAGGATTCCATAAAGCTTCTTGGACGAATGACTTACAACTAATAATTTGCTCAGCTCTAATTAGAAATATTAACTGATCCACAGTTTCCCAGGAATATGGTAGATTTAATCCTCATTTGTTTTTCCTTTCTTGTAATGAAACTGTCCTAGCAATTATAGCTTTTTCATTTGATTAGACTGTTTACTAGTCGCTTGCTTAATTGGTAATGTTGCACCTTCTCGCTCTTTCTTTCTCCTATTGACAGAAGTTAGGCTGGCATTTAATGCAATTACACTAAATAAGGTGATTAAAAAAAAATCACCGAGCTATCACTTGATTAAATAAGACTTCATGCTGCAATGGATTCTATCTCAGTGCTAATTTATTTATGACAACAATATCAAGAGCCTTTTGCAAAGAGAGAGAGGGAGGGAGGGAGGGAGGGAGAGAGAGAGAGAGAGAGAGAGAGAGAGAGAGAGAGAGAGAGAGAGAGAGAGAGAGAGAGAGAGAGAGAGAGAGAGAGAGAGAGAGAGATTTGAATTCAGTAATATAGTCTTTGGTAGCATATTGATTTGGTTTCATTTATTGCTGGAGAAGACCTCTGCATTAGGGTTTCCTGCCTGAGCAGGGGGTTGGACTAGATGACCTCCAAGGTCCCTTCCAACTTTATTATTATTATTATTATTATTATTATTATTATTATTATTATTATTATTATTATTATTATTATTATTATTATTATTATTATTATTATTATTATTATTATTATACCAAATATTTACATAGAAGGGAGCAAGAATTACATGAGATATTGGGAGGGGCAAGCATGTAAATTTTGAATGGATAGACATACTGAGACATATTGTAAGGCTTAAGCTAGAAAAGTGGGAACCAACGGTTCTGATAGATGAAAATGTATAAGCAAAGAAATGTCAGTATTCTTAGATAAATAATGTGTGTTAGGAAAGAACCTCAAAACAACAGGAGACCAACTCTGAGTAACTTCACCTACAAAATGAGATTTTACAGGTATATATTATTCAAACAGCTATATAGGTAGTCCTTGACTTATGACCACAACTGACCCCAAATGTTCTTTGGCTGAGACAGCTGTTAAGTGAATTTTGCTCTGTTTTACAACCTTTCTTACCACAGTTAAGTGAATCCTTATAGTTGTTCAGTTAGTAACACCATGGTAAAGTGATTCTGGCTTTCCCATTGACTTTACCTGTCAGAAGGTCATCACATGACTCCAGGACAGCGCAACCATCATAGATGGGAGCCAGATGCCAAGCCCACAAAATTTTGATCACGTGATCATGGGGATGCTGCAACAGTCATGTGAAAAATGGTCATAAGTCATTTTTTTCAGGGCCGTTGTAACTTTCAACTGTCACTAAACAAACGATTGCAAGTCAAGGACTACCTCTTTCTTTCAACTGCACTTTAAATCAGGGGACCAGGAGCCTGCTTTCTGGAGATGGGCCAACTTGCCCTTGCAAAATGCTTGGCAAATCATTGGTAGCCATCTTATCATTGGGTGAAACAAGTCTCATAGGTTCTCAGGCTGAACAGAACCATTTGGTAAATGTTGAGAAAATGTTTTCTACTTTCAAGTTGAGAGGAGTATAATCAAGTATCCCTTGTTTCAAAAAAGGTTAGAATTTGAACCCCGGAGCATATCTATTTAAATATGACATCATCATCATCATCATCATCATCATCATCATCATCATCATCATCATCATCATCATCATCATCAAGTTGGAAGGGACCTTGGAGGTCATCTAGTCCAACCCCCTGCTCAGGCAGGAAACTCTATACCATTTCAGACAAATGGCTGTCCAATCTCTTCTCAAAGACTTCCAGTGTTGGAGCATTCACAACTTCTGGAGGCAGGTTGTTCCACTGATTAATTGTTCTCACTGTCAGGAAATTTCTCCTTAGTTCTAGGTTGCTTCTCTCTTTGATCTGTTTCCATCTGTTGCTTCTTGTCCTGCCTTCAGGTGCTTTGGAGAATAGCTTGACTCCCTCTTCTTTGTGGCAACCCCTGAGATACTAGAACACTGCTATCATGTCCCCCCTCATCCTTCTCTTCATTAAACTAGACATACCCAATTCCAGCAACCGCTCCTTATATGTTTTAGCCTCCAGTCCCCTAATCATCTTGTTGCTCTTCTCTGTACTCTTTCTAGATTCTTGATTCCTGTATTCTGTAGTGTGAAGATGTTCTGCCAATATTTGGCCTCTGTCTTATCTGCAGTAAATAAACTAATGTAGCTATGTTGAGTTTTCAAGGGAACTTCCAGAAAATAGGATGAAATGTTTGACATAGAACATTTATTCTTCTTTCTGTAACCTGACATGCACTAAGCTAAGGAACTTCAAGACCGGATGTTTTAATATGCATTTTTCCCTCCAATTTTCTTTGAAAAAACAATTTAACAAAAGAAAACACTTTATGTGGTGTAGCGAAACTCCAGATTATGTCTATTTTGAACATATAAATTGGCATATAAATTGACTGATATGAGTGCTGACTAAAATTCATTCATTTATTTAGTAATTTCATAGCAAAGCAAAAGTACAAATGGGTGGGGCAGAGTAGAATCTGTAACTATTTAATATATTTATGTTGATTGCATTAAAACCTGAATAGGAGTGAAAATACTGGTTTTTTTTTCTAACCTAAGGATGACTTTAAAAGGAACAAGAATTAGAATATTTACATGAATATACTAATTTTGGATCAATCAAGATATATAGAAGCACCAAGAATACACATGCAACTTGAAAGCCATACTTCAGTGGTGGCGAACCTATGGCATGGGTGCCAGAGGCAGCACTCGGAGCTTTCTCTGTGGGCACACGTGCCATTGCACCACCCTTGCCTCCCACCGCGATTTCCTCCTTTCCAGCAGCCCCCCTGAAGGAGAGTCGCCCCTGAGTGTGGCCCACATGGAGCAGCGCAGCCAAGGACATGACAGCCAGGCAGCGTAGACAAGATTCTGTCCTCACACCCCATCATGCAGTTGATGCTGCAGGGCGTGGGCAGAGAGTGTGGCCTCCATAGCACTGCTGGACTGCCTGGGCAATCTGTGGTGGGACCTTGAGGCGGTGAGTGATCTGTGGGCAGGCAGGGTGGGGGATGGGGGGCAGAGCGGGCACGGGGCAGGGGGTGGAGCGGGGGCAGGGGGTGGAGCGGGGGCAGGGCCAGTTTTTGGGCACTCGGTCTCTAAAAGGTTNGCCATCACTGCCATACTTTGTAGAACACAGCAATTAACTTTGGAACTTAAGAATGTCCATTCTAATATCAATAAAATTCATTTTATTAAAAATAATTTGCTGGCAAAAAATGTGTCTACTAGGAAAAATAAGAATGCATAAAACCGCACATGAATGTTTGTTCAAACTTCTTATTCTGCCAAGTGTGTAAACACAGGGACTAGACTAAGCTTGCAATGGTAGGCTGAAATAATTGGATACAAATGAAATAGATAAAACAGCCCTTTCTCAGAAAATGTGTGAATAACTTGGTCAATGAAGAATTGGACTCACACAAAATAACAATAGAAAACAAGAGGACTCTGGAGAACAGAAAATACATCAGTCAACATTCAAGGAATGAATTGCTATTATAGCTGAAACTAGAATTAAAATGCAAGGGGTTGACAGGGAATAAACAAGATTTTCTCCACATAGAGAAATGCTTTACGTAAGGCCCTGCCTCAACTAGGTCTCCCAAGAAAGCAGAACTCTCAAATTGTTTCAAAAGGAACTTTTATTAAGAGCTAGTGACAGCAAGGAAACAAAGCGGGGTCTGAGGAAAAATCCTGCACAAGCAGTATATCAAAAGCAATAATTGTTACTCCTCCCCCCAGGGTCCCAGATTCCTTTTGAATTTCAGCCAATCCACATGTGGTATATTGTTTTGGTAACAAACTCCTTTGGTGCGATCTTAATTAGATCACAGTATTGGCTGTAGCTTACAAAGAAATATTCCTAGCTCCTGCGGTTATTCCCACACTGTTTATGAACTGAGGATATAATCTGTGACAATTTAAGGCTCCCACTCTTTAATTAAGGCTTTAAAAAAGAGACTGGATAGCCATCTGAAATTGTATAGGGTCTCCTTTCAGCAGTTCTAAGAAGGCTCCACACCCATTTGCACTACTTTATCTGAGGACACAGGTAAACCTCCAAGTGGTCTCAACAACTGAATTATGAGATTGTGAATTATGAAAGAGCTCCAGTGAACAGAAATTTATCATTGCCTCCCCCCACTAATTCAATAAATAATTTTATGTATGTACTAACACACAGCATTTTAGCAGAAAGCAATTGGCCTTTACGCATCTTTTCTGTGTCTATTTAACAACTAACCCTGCTAATTGTTTCCAAAAATAATGTATCTAGATGAAAATGGCAGAAATTCAGGATATACCCCACAAATCCCACCCTTAAAATAAAACAAAATCTAGATCAAACCT
This sequence comes from Protobothrops mucrosquamatus, assembly GCF_001527695.2. Taxonomy (NCBI): domain Eukaryota; kingdom Metazoa; phylum Chordata; class Lepidosauria; order Squamata; family Viperidae; genus Protobothrops; species Protobothrops mucrosquamatus. The sequence goes on along the minus strand of NW_015386170.1, from coordinate 456,000 downwards.
TTGTAATCACAGCTTCATAGGACAATTCTAATGTGTAAAGACAACTGTGCATATTTTGAGTCCAGGTGCATTTTCATATAACTTACTCCTCTGCTAATTCTGCCACCCTATCAAGTTTATTGGTAGGAGTATGAAAAGAATGGGACTGAGAACAGATGGTCTTTTGAAGGAAACACAGTTATATTCTAAATTCAGACAAATGCATTGTATGCTGATGGTCTCGAAACAGAATCCTAACATGAAGACCAAATAAATCAGCAGTACAATATGCTGCTCTTTCATTTTACCACATTAAAGACAAGCCAACTTCAATAAAGCTTCATTATTGAAGAACAGGTAACCCCATACCCTTGTGCAAGCAGATGTTTATTGACTATACATGGCATCAAATGTGCAAAGCCATTGCTAAGTCCTTATTACTTTAGCAGACAATGGGTGCTACCACTACCCTATTGGATATTATTTTGTATGATAGACAGACAAATCGGTTTTGTCATGAACAGCTGTGTTCTTGTTTTAAAAGGCTGGGCTACCAGGAAGAATGTAAACAGTGGCAACCTTTTTCATTCAGAGCGTGTTATCTCACAAGTCCAGAGTCATTCAAGCATGAGCATTTTTTTCCCTCTTACTATCATGCTGTGATCCTAATGAGCAGCATATGTTGGACTTATCTTTTTTGCTTGTCATTTTGACATTTCTTAATTGTGTGATTCTGTTTGGGTATTCTCTCACCCTCCCTTCCCCCCTCTCTGTGTATGCAGATATTTAAATTACTCTGCAAGCTGTCTGACCTGGCAATAACCTAACAGCAGTGAAGAGTTTCAGTGTAAAACTCTGTTTATTTCAAAGAAAAAATAATCAATTTCAGTTCTGATTACTGTTTTCCTATCAACCCCATCCCCACCCTGAACTTAATGTAGAGATAGGCCACCCAAAGCAGAGGCAGGGGACGGAAGATACCAAACACCTCTCTTCAACCAGTCCGCTCCCACAGAGAGGGCCTCCTTAGAGTGCCGTCGGCCAGACAATGCTGGCTGGCGACCCCCAGGGTGAGAGCCTTCTCTGTGGCAGCTCCTACCCTCTGGAATGACCTACCCTCCGACCTACGTACAGTTGCGGACCTGTGCCTTTTTCGCCGAGCCCTGAAGGCCCATCTATTCCGTGCGGCCAGCCTGGCGTAGTTTGATTATGTTTTAGTGGGGGTTTTGTATGGGGTGTTTTTAGAGCAGGCCTGTTATTTAATTTGATTTTAGAACAGAAACTTGCGTATATTTATCGTGGTTTTTATTATCGCCTGTTCACCGCCCTGAGTCCCGTAAGGGAGATAGGGCGGTATATAAATTTAATAAATAATAATAATAATAATAGAGAATTGTATTCACTAGTCGGCCTTTTATTTTCAATGGAAGCCTGTCAAGGTTGACCTCCATACCATCATTGTGCTGGAGTATCTCCTAGTCATGCTCTTCTATTGTCCATGCCATCCCCTTTTTCTTAAAGTGAGTTAGATGTGACATTGGTGCTTTCTCCAGCTGGGAATATTAGCCAAACAAGTGGAGGGGAGATTTAGGCCTTTGGATTCCTTTTTCTATTGACCTCATGTATTGGTTGAGGGGGCCTGTCTAGTTGGGGTCCTTGAGATGTGGCAAAATTCTGTGTCCCATTCTGGAAAGAATACATTTGATTGTCCCAGAGGTGCTTTTCCAAAAGGTAACTGGACTTTCTTGGTTATTTTCCTTGAAAACGTTTTGCTTCTCATCCAAGAAGCTTCTTCAGTTTTGACTGAATGTTGGGGAGTGGAAGGATTTTTTTATTCTTTTCAGTCATTTGGTTGTTAGTACTGTTTTCAAGGGGGAAAAAAACCCAAGAAAGTCTAGCTGCCTTTTGGAAAAGCATTTCTGGGACAACCGTGACCTGGATAATTGAGAATCTCCATAAACAATACATTTGATTTCATAACTTCTTATATCCTTCTCTGAGGAGTAATCTCTTCTGAATAATGCAGCATCATATACAAATATTGGAATTTTTTTTTTGAAGAAAATATTGCGTGCCACTATTAGCTTTTTAAGTAGGGCAACACAGAAAGCCCAGAAAGGTCCTTTGAAGATCACAATCTGGAGGTATAGTACAGGCCATAATAAAGTGGTCCCACTCAGTCAGTTAAGTTAGAGAAATAACTACTAGATCAGCCAAGAACTGTGATTCCCTTGATTAATGTGATATTTTGTGACCTGACGGTTTATTCAGATAGCTAGCTCTCTGTCTCATCTGCCTTTGGGCACTTTCTTTTAACCTCCTCCATTTTCTATGTTTAACCCTTCCTCCTCTGGTATTTCTGTAAACAAATATGTGGAATAAATTGTGTTGAGAGTATCTGACCTTAAATAATCTAGTGAGATTCATGGCTGAAGGTGGACTTATAACTGAGGCTCTTGCATCATAGTCCAACTCTTTAACCACCTTAAATATTGTCTCGTTTCTTCTTCACCTCCCCCAACTGAAATTTAAAAATATCTCTTGTTTTCACTCTGTTATTTTGGCAAATATTATGGTAATATTATAAGGCATGTGTATTTGACTGTGCACTATAATCTGAAGAATTCAGACTTTTTAAAGTCTTATCTGAGAAAATAGGATGATTCCAAGGCAGTTGCATAGTCTATTTATTTATCACTACATCGAGACAGTAGAAATATTTCTCGTGGAATTTAGAAAATTAATGGTCAAGATTAAGGGCTTTCAAATAAACCCATTTTTCTACATGAAAATGTAGCTGTTTATACCCATAATTTCTCTGAGGTATCCTTTGACAATTTTTTAAAAAGAAATAAAGATGTGAAATTGAAGAGAAAAAAAACAAAGAATGCCTGAGAGAAATAATGGAGTATATAAAGCTCAGAAATGGGCTTATTTGGAACTGAGGGGATCATGAAGAAAAATAATCTCATTTGAAAGACCTTCATGCTATCCATTAATTTGTTGGCTGCTTCCATGAGAGAGCGAAGGATGAAAAAAAAAATCTATGTCCTTGTTAATTAGTACAGTCTAAGAAAAGTTCTGGCTGCCCTGATCAATATAAATCCCTTTTGACACTATTAAAACTAAACTAAAATGAAGAAATAGGGCATCTGTACTCTTGTCTCCATTCTGAACTCCATTCTGAATCTCTTTGAAAATATGTCAACCATAAGAATATTAAGTTTACACCAGGCGGAAGGACTTTTGCTCTTTTGCCTCTCAAAAGTTATGGATTTTTACTTATTGCTTTGGGGGGGGGAAGGAAGGGAAGAGAAGGGAAGAGGAAAAATAAGGGAACTGTATTTGGAAGCAGTATATTATCAGGGTCCAGAGGTCAAGAGGTCAATCAGGAGATGAGAAGGTGAAGATAATGGGAAATCATGGTGGACGAAGTCTATCACAGACACACTTTTCACATTTCCATTAAAATTTAGAAAAAAGGTTTACCTATAATATATTACATGCAATCTACCTTTGAAGATCTTTCCTACCTGATTTTTCTCTTTCCTTTTGTAAAGACACTTGAAGAAATCCCGCCAGTTTTCTTGATATTTTAAAAAAAGTAGTTTGCCCTTGCCTTCTTCCTGAGCTGAGAGGGATTGGTTCAGGGTTACTCAGCCAGCTTTGTGCCTAAGGCAGAACTCGAACTCGGCCCCCTGGTTTCTAGCCTGATGCTTTAGGCAATAGCACCATAGCAATAGCACTTAGACTTATCTACTGCTCCATAGCACTTTACAGCACTCTCTGAGCAGTTTACAAATGTCAGCATATTGCCCCCAACCTTCTGGGTCCTTGTTTTACTGACCTCGGAAGGATGGAAAGGTGAGTCAGCCCTGAGTGCATCCAGAATCGAACTCCAGGCTATGGGCAGAATTTGCCTGCAATATTGCATTTTAACCACTGCGCCACCATGGCTCCTTTAACCATTTCACCAAACTGGCTCTCTCCTATCTGATTATTGTATCATAATTAATTATATTTAAGTAATGTAATTTTGGGGGGAATTCAGCATAGATTATAAAAAAACTTTCCTTTCCCCTTTGCAAAAGAAGAAGGCAAGACTATCCTGCAACTAACTTTTCTCCATTCTTTCTCATGGTAATGTCCTAAAGCTTTCACCAGAATGATCTGATTATACTTGTTTTGTATTATTGGAAGTGAGAACAGATGACAATGAGATATTCAGTTATCAGTTAGGCCCTCTTCATTTTCTTTAAAAGATCTAATTTGAGATGTTTAGGATGTCCAAAGACTGGTGTGGCTTTAAAAGGGAATGCAACAATTTTGTGAAGAAAAACTCTTACCAAATATAGTGGCTACATATTACTTCCAGTATTAGAGAAAATATAATAATGTATTATATTATAATAAAATATGAATATAATAATATAATAACTGATATCTCAAAGCTGAGAGAGTAGACTACTACTCAAGCCTGTCCTGTGGGTTTCCAATTGATATCAGGTGGGTTTACTCTGGAAACAGAATTCTGAATTAGATAAGCTTTTGATCCCATTAAGCAGGACTTTTGTAGACTTGCTGAAGGTTGTAAGAATAAGTCTTTGGTCCCGGTGACTGATTCAGATTAGATCCTGCAACATTATCCTGGGACATTCATTCACGAGGACTTTTCTAGTCTTTGGGTAGTCCTGTAACTTTGGACAAGACCGGCTGTCGTTTTATAATGTGAGTTTAAGAGGCAAAGAAAATGACAGCAGTCAAATAAGACTGGCCATATCTCTATGGCCAAGTGCATCCTAGACAATCCCAAAAACTCTAGATACATCCTTGGTGTCTCTTGCTAAAAAAGATCTCAGATAGCAAGTGAAACCTTACTGGAAGACACCCTAGAGATTGACTGATGGTTGCGTTAAATGGACAAATAGCCTGAACTATAAAAGTAGCTTTCCCTTTCCCTTTATCTCAGCCTGGCCTACATTTAATTGCTCCTGGAAGTCCCTGGCCAGCTTTGCGATAAAGTTGATTCAATTTGAGCTCTACGCTTCTGTATCAGCCACAAAAATCAAACAGAGGAGCGTGAGCCGAGCAAAAGCTTT
>NW_015386170.1:446602-450332 GCF_001527695.2 Protobothrops mucrosquamatus | reverse complement strand
GGGGGGGGCGGTGTTAATGTACACAGTGATCTGTGAAAGCTTCTGTTGTTGAGAGAACTAGAAAGGTGGAAGCCTCTTCTCTCAAAGACCAACCATTTTCCCCACCCTGTGTTGTGGAAAGATCGCACTCTCTCTCATCCAAACCCCAATGCTTTCCTGCCAATTAATAATTCCAGTATATTCATAAAACCACAGCAATGCCTGTGACATTTCAGTTTTTAACTCTTTTCTACAGAAGCGATAACATTTCCTAGCATTCACAAAAGGAGATTACTTTTGAAGGTAAACAAGTCTCTCCTGTGGCTTACTGGCTTACTTTGACGAATAACAAACCTCTTGAAATGTCTCAGCACTGGATATTGCAGGCATGGGATAAAATGTTAGTCTTTCAGCTCCGGGATTTGGTTATAAAAGGGATTATACATCATGCTTTCCAGGCCTTCCTGAGGCAAACTCTCGTTCCATGAGACCTTTTCTCCACCCTTTTCACCATAACCAACTGGGACAGGTTTTCACACCAAATCATGGTTTTTTAGGTCTATGGATGCCTATTGCAGACAATGGATTCACTTAACGGCTACGGAAATCCCATTAATGACTGCAGATTTCCTGAACAATCTTGCCGATTTGCTTAATGACAGCAGCAAAAAATGTCATAAAATTGGGTCGGTTGCATGATGAACCACTTAATAATCGGCATGACTCATGACCGTAATTCCAGGTTCAATTATGGTTGTAATTTGAGAACTACCTGTACTACAGATAGTAGTATAAATTACTACATTTTTGTTTCCCCAAAGCTGAGGAAGTCTTATCCCATCTTTCATGCATGCAGGTCATCTACTATTTCAGCATCCCAAAAGACATTTTGTGACTTTTTTTTTCTAATTTTATATTCTAAAATTAGAATCTAAAATATTACCCTAGTTTCTTGTTTCTTGAAATCCATCAGCAATTAATGACTTATTAATCCTCTGGCAAGACAATATACAAGACAAATGTTTGCTCCATTAGGCCACAAATCCACCCAGACCCAAGCTGTAAACTCATTTTACAGCATTTTGTTTTCATAAAATGAAAGGAAGTGACTGCTCTCTCTTTGCCATTTTTAATTAATAAAGAAAGCATAACGTGCACTTTTTCATCATTCTTTGCGCCAAAATAGCCAAATTGTTTTTGTTTCAGATAGAAGAGGCTTTAGCATTACTTGAAGAAAATGCAATAGTCTTTCCTCTTTGCTGGCTTAATTTTTCATGACTAAAGTTATGTTTCAGCTTTAAATAAATATACTTTTCCTATCAAATTTTAAGGTGGAGATACTCTCTCTTTATTTAGGAAGGTGTGATCCATGTTCTCCTTTGATACTTTTTTCGTCTTATCAAAACTCTTAGCTTTCTTCAAATTTTGGGGTGTTTTGCCTGAAGAGCTGAATATAATTTGCATTTCAGTATGTGAAATCTATTGCCTGTTAACATAAAGTAAATTTAACATTCATAGGGGTTTCAGCAGTATGCATTAAACAAAATAAAATCCAACTATAACTAGCAAGAGTCCAATAAAGAACTATACAAACAATTTCTCCTAGCATGCATTTCATTGGGTCCAAACTATATTGATCAAAGTTATAACAACACTGAAAAAAATGACATGATCAGTCCTTGCACTTATGACCAATACACCATCCCTGGAGTCACATGATCAAAATTTGAAGACTACCTGTACTTAGGGGCAATTACTCTTGATTAAATTTGCACATTGGTTTTAGTAGACCAGTAGAATAAGGAGCACATGGGATAGATTAAAGAGCCATTTCATGTAGGAATATCATATTTGAGAAGCAAAAATGTAGTTGGCCACTAAATGGCAGCAAAGATATTTCTTGCTATTTCTTTGCTATTATCGAGTGGTCATTCAGATATCTGCAGTATATATATGGTAGTTCTAAATCAGGGGTGTCAAACTCGTAACGTCATGTGACATGTCGTGACATATCGTGACTTTTTTGCCATTTCCGGCAATGGGGTGGGTGTGGTTTCACTATGATGCATCTGGCCCACGGGCCGGCAGTTTGACACCCCCGTTCTAAATTAACCCAGCATTCTGTCTCCATAGTAGGCAATCAAAGGCATTTTTGTCACAATGCCTGTGTTATGGAACAGCATCTTCTCATAGATTCTGATGGGCCTGACCGAGATAGCCTTTTAAAGGGCATTAGAGATGTTTCCAAAGGATTTGAGTTGGAAAATTATAAGCCTTGATAGTTGGTTGGTTTGGTTATTCACTGAAAGTGGAATGGTTGGGTTTTTTTTACTCACGAAGGTATTACAGTAGCCCTCAAATTACAACCATTCATTTAGTGACTGTGCAAAGTTACAATGACAGTGAAAAAAAATATGTAGGGTCATTTTTCACACCTACAACCACTGCAGCATCCCCATGGACACTTGGCAACTGGCACATATTTATGACAGTTGCAGTGTCTGCAACTTTCTGACATGCAAAGTCAATGGGGAAGCCAGATTCACTTAACAATCTTGTTACTAACTGAACAACTGCAGTGATTCACTTAACCACTGTGGCAAGAAAGGTCATAAAATGGGGCAAAACTCACTTAAAAATCGTCTTGCTTAGCAACAGAAATTTTGGGCTCAATTGTGGTTGCAAATTGAGGACAGCCTATTATTATTTGAGTAAACTGTGTTAATTTTTTTTCTGATTTTTAACCTTCTGTACATCACCTGGAGTCATTCTGGTGGCACAGATAAGTATATAAATGATCCAAATAAATAAATTATGCTTACCCGATGAATTGCATATGTATCAAAAATGTGCCTCCGACATTAGAAATAATTTATAACCATTATGTCAGGTAATTATTTCATTTAATCATTTGATGTGTTTGTCTGATTTTCTTTTAAAGCCATGTAAGATGGTGGATATCATGGAACCACAGAACTGGAAGGGGTTATTGTGACCATCAAAAGTCCAACCCTCCCAGTATATGAATTCAAATTTAAACATCTGAAACAAATGTTATCTGGCCTCCGACTAAACCAGATAAGCCAATCACCAGGGATGCATCACACACTCAAAAAGTCAAAATGGCGGTCACAACCAAAACTTCAGGTTTTTGTTATATGTGTCAATACACAAAAAAGATGGGACATAAAAATGGGGACAAGACTTTGACTAAAATTACAGACATCACTTCTTTTAGCCTCCCTGCAGTTACTACCACTCATTACTTCTCTCTGGATAATTATTTTCACTGTTGAACTGTTTTGCTGTTAGATTTTTTTTCTTTTAACATTGAAATATGTTTTGATTTCCTAGAAGTTCAAGGCATATTTCTTTGTCATGAGAGCCCGTATTGTGATTTCCACCAATATGATGCTCTTCAGTTATTTGAATGATGCCATCATATTCATACGCAACTCTTCTTTTCTCAAGGCAAAACAATTACTTTTTGTCATTTGGAAATGATACAGTGGTGCCTTTGTATTCATTATTAATTGGTTCAAAGAGGGGCAATGAGGGACTTCCGGTGGCAGGCGATTTCGCTGGTCGCAGCTGTTTGCTGCCTCCCGCCTGTTTTGCGTAAAAGCCGGTTTGACAGCCAGCATCAGCTGTCAAACGGCTTGATACCTTTCCCCTGGGCATAAGGGGATAGGTGAGCTGCCCGGGGTAGGAGTTGAGTTCCCGAGTCGTCCTATATGGACGATGTAGGCGA
>NW_015386170.1:441511-445273 GCF_001527695.2 Protobothrops mucrosquamatus | reverse complement strand
AATTCAATTTCAAAGCAGTTGAGTACCAATGTACTACTCTCTTGATGCAGCCTAAAGTTGAATTTACCTTTTTCATAGCTAGATCACATTCCTGGCTTATATTCAGTTTCTAATCAAAGATTATTTAAAAATCTTTTCCATGTGGATTATTTCCAAACCATATATTCTGTATCCCATACCTGTGTGTTTGATCTTTGTTTTCTATCTGAAGAACATTGCATTTGATTCTGTTAAACTGAGTTACTTTTCGCATACTTGTCTACCATTTTGAATTTTATTTCTTCTAAGTTATTAGCATGCGTACCAAAATTTTGCCTCATTGGATACCTGATAAGCATTCTCTCCCTATCCACCTCTTAATTAAAGACATTAAGAACAATATTAAGGAACCAAGAACTAGGAGTGGGTTTTATTGCCTCTCTCTATAAGTGGATTTTATTGATGCTTCCTTCCAGTTTGATGATGAACCCTTGATCAGCACTTTCTTAGTAGGCTTTTTCAAAACAAAGCTATGTATCCACTTAGCTGTCATATCATCCAGACCATACTTTAATTAGTTTTCTAATGGTTAAGATTGATTAGCTGCAAATTCCATAGATTGCGTACTATGAAGAAGTATTTTTATCTATCCAAAATCTCTGCTCAGTTTCATTAGCTCTTTTGAGAAACAAGCAGGAAAAACTTCCTAATAACTTTGTTCATATCATGCATTATTTTATAAACTTCTAGCCTATCCCTCCCATTCATCTTTTTTCTTCCAAGCCAAAAATGTCAAATAATAGATAAGCTTCCTCTCTAAGGATTTCTATAACTACTCAATCATTCTGATTATCCTTGTCTGTAGCTTATCTCACAATAAGAGAGTCATAATCATAGATAAGAGAGTTGCTGTAATATTGTCAGCAACTGTGTTCATCAGGGCTACGTACAACATTCTAAATGTAGTTATAACAAATGACCTCAGTATAAAATCATTGTACCTTAGATCACCAATACATAATCTGATAACTACATCCCAATTTCACTCCATGTGTGTTACATCTTATAGTAATAATCAGATGCATAATTATTATAAATAATTAAGATGAGGAGGAGGAGAAGGAGGATTCTTTTTTAACACCTACCCAGAGGAGGAGAATAATCCATAATCTGATGACAGAATGCCTAGTTTGCTCTTATAAAGGCCTATATTCAGCATATTGAATCTCCACTTTAAAAGTCTTCTATAGGAGGACTGGAAAAAACTTCTGGAGAAGATTACAGGGGGAAAACCTCCAAATGCAACTGATAATCTCAGGAAATGATGAGAGTTGGATGGTCTAGTTATATTAAAATATTTTATATGATCATGCAAACCTCCGTTTTCCTAGTGAAACTCTGTGGAAAATTTGTTTGGGAACATCTCTATGCTATGTCAGATTCTGCTTCATATTGATAAATCTATAGGAGTTTCTCAAAATTAAGAATTTAAAAACATCTTGGGTATAAATAGGGATGGATTAGTGATCAATATCTGAAATTGCTATTTTTCAGTTGGAGCTATTCCATCAGGAGAAGGAACTGTGTGCATAGTGTGTTAGCAGTTCATGCATGAAATTGTAAACTAAAACTAAATTCTGGTGATTTCCATTCCATTTTTCCATTTGCCAGTCTCAAAATGCAATGCATAAACTGCCACATCCATAGAACTGAGAAGAAAAAGAGAGAGATTTAACCATTTGAATTGGGCAGCTATAATAGATATATATAAATAAAAATATGAAAGTAGCTAAAATATCTTCCATTCCTGAAGAAATATGTAAACGTTGAGCCCCTATGAAGCTGCCTATGAAGCATTGTGTTGACCCACTTCTGACCAGCTTGGAATCATATAGTACATTCACAAAAAATATTTTTCTCTAAAGCAACTGATTGAATCAGATAGGCTCCATATTTTTGTTATAATTAATATTGAGGTGGAGTGTTTGTAATGTCTTTGGCACAATCATCGGGGGGGGGGGGGGCTGTCTAGCTTTGTGACCCAAAGTGCCACGCTGACACCAAGCATGCATACTCTATCAATCCTACTAAAGACATTATTGTAGTGCACACTTGTTCAGGTGCACTGTACTTATTATTATAATTATTATTAGCATATGGCATTGTAACACTAGGGAGGAGGCCACAATGTGCCCTCCTGTGGTGCATCTTGGGAAGCACACAAAGGTGTCTTGCAGAGTAGTAATTTGTTGAAGGAGACCTTTGTGTGCTTCCCAACATACACCACAGGAGGGCAAGCTGGCTTCACACCAGAAATAAAGATGAGCAGTTCTTCTTGCAGGGTCATCCAAAGCCCCCTCCCTTCCCAGAGCTGCCTTGCAAACAGATGCCTCAACCTGGAAGGTTCAGAGCTTTCGGGAACCTGACTGCTTGCACAGAGTAACAACTCATCTCCCCACCAAGCAGTACCTATTTATCTACTCACATAGAACATACTTTCGAATTGGGTGTTTCTCAACCTTGACAATTTTAAGGCATGTGGACTTCAACTCCCAGAATTCCACAGCCAGCAATGCTGGCTGTGGAATTCTGGGAGTTGAAGTCCATATGCCTTAAAATTGTCAAGGTTGAGAAACACTGTGCAGCTAGATGGACCAAAGCTGAGGTGAATGACGGGAGCTCACCCTGCCACACAGTGATAGGACTCAAACCGCAAAGACCATCTCCAGCATCATTAAGCTGAATGCCTCTTAGGAGTGTAGTTAAAAACCATATCAAAGCTAAGTTTTGTCTTGCTTGATTTGGCTTTAAGATCCGTAACACTGCTTGAAAGAAGCTCCTGCCTAATAATCTTCCAGCTCTTAGGTTTCAGGCCCTCTAAGATAAATGGTAGCTTAATGGCTTTGCTGATCTCCTCAGGCAAAAGATTAATTAGTTTTGTCAATTTCATTTTTCTCTTCAACAGAAAGCCCAGGTGAAAAAGGCCAGGCTGTTTTCCTTTTCCTTTCTTTTGAACGAAATAAACATGAGGAGATTTGTTGCTGGAAGACCTAGAACAAATTTGGGCGAGGCAGTTATTTTTTGCACATTCTCCACATGCTGAGCCTGCAGAAGTAACAAACTCTGCTCCTGAGGCCTTAGGGAGTCAAAATAAAATCTAAAGAAAGTCACTGTCTCTTCAGTGCAGGCTTTGCAAAATGTAGCTTTTCAGACTTGCTTGGGTATTATTGTAATCTCCAGCTAATATTTATTTGCTTTCTACCTCCTCTTCTATTTAAGTGTGCATTTTAGAACAAGAATAGTCAACTCAGGAAGATGGTCAGTGCCTTCTTACAGGAAGGATACGTTTTCTTCTTCCTTGACCCCTCTGAGATATTTGTACAATTATTAACTAAAATATTCATTGTTTGGGAAAGGTGATGATCAAAGTGGTGGCTTTGCAGCTCCATAGGTATCTAAACAATACTTAGTTTTAGGTTGAATTTAATTAGGCTTTCAGCTGGGACATGGTACTAGCAGTATGTGCAAACATAGTACTGGACCTCTCAGCAGCTTTTGATACCATCAAATATGATGAGATATACTGTGATAGGAAACTGTGCCGAGAAAGTTGAATTTGGGATCTGTGAGATAGACCTGATTAAGAAGGTCTACTCCATAAGAAGGCTGGGTCTATATTTTATTGAGAATGGCTATAGTAAGTGCAAACCTGAGGGTAATTTACAACTCCTCCCTCATATATCCTAGTGTCTAAAGGTGTCTAAATTCTCCATCTCACACAAG
>NW_015386170.1:350341-441127 GCF_001527695.2 Protobothrops mucrosquamatus | reverse complement strand
AAGAAGTTTTTAAGAAGAGACTGGACAGCCATTTGCCCGAAATGGTATAGGGTTTCCTCCCTGAGCAGGGAGTTGGACTAGATGACCTCCAAGATCCCTTCCAACTTTATTATTATTATTTAGAGTCCCCCAGTTCCACCAATTGATGCCATGGAAGCAATCTCTGCTTGATTTTACCTGTTGGCAGGTGAAACAAGGTGGGAAAGGAAGAAACCTGTGGAATCCACCAATCACTGTTTTGAAACTGCCCTATATTAAATCTGTAATACCATCACTCACCAATCTTGTTAAGAAGCACAATAAAGGGGACGGTGCAATTTTTGATGACACACTTTTCTACTGACACAAGGATGGGAATAATGCATCTGACAAAATGCTGTATGTCATACACGGGTTCTTCCTATATAAGTGTTATATATTGTTCATTAATTAGATGCTCCCCTCTGGATGCCACTATAAGGCATTGCATGCCAAAACAATTAGACACAAAGATAGTTTCCCCCCCCAAGCCATCACTCTGCTGAACACCTAATTCACACAGCATTGTCATAGGCCTAAAGATATTTACACATGTAGTAGGGCTGTATTGATATTATCCTTCTCATCTTTCCTATTACTTTCTCCTATTGATATCTATGATTTATGATTGTTGTATCTTATGATTAATGATTGTAACTATGATCTTTGATTTATGACCTATCACTTTGTTGTTGTATCTACACTGAGAGCTTATGCACTGAAGACAAATTCCTTGTGTGTCCAATCACATTTGGCCAATAAAGAATTTTATCCTATTCTACATTTACATATATATTTTTTAAAAGCATCCTCTTCTGCATTAAAGTGTTTTACGTATATTTTAATATTGCTAAGTGTGCACTTCTAACCACATCTTCATTAAACATACTTTAAAAATACATAATGCTATATGGAGGAAGGTAAATATAGCATCACATCATGAAAATAAACATGAGTTTATGAAATTGGATCCCAGAAAAATAAATAGCATAATTTCGTATTGAGATTTTAATTCAGGAAATGAAGATGGCATCAGTTCATAGCAATTGTGTTGGGTACAATAGTAGGGTTGATGTCTAAGGACAGGTAATTAGGCAGTCAAAGACAAAACACTCATACATATGCATACCTTGGTCATCTCACAGCTAAATAAGTACAAGAACACCAACCTTCACTTTTCATTTGGAATAAAATCTGAAGGCAAATTATTTTTCATCAAAGAGAATGACAGCTGGTAGGGGAAAAAACACAGGAGACTTTTTGGCAAGGCTCTATATTTATTCTAACAATTTAGGATAACCTCCAACTGTTTTTTCCAAGAGCCGTATAAAGCGATGGCAGGTAGGTCAAAGAGATGGAGGAAACAATATGAAAGGCTTTCCAGGCAAACAATGGCTTGATCTTTCATAAATAAAGAGGGACTAAGAAGGAGAAAATGTTTTATTTGCAAATAAATAACAGCTTTTATTCATGGCTATGGGGGGGGGAATAAGCTTTAGTTTACTGGATTGCAATCTATTTTCAGTAAATGCTTACTACTCAACTTTCCTTTTTAATCAGGACATTTTATCTTTGTGAACTTTTACTTATTACAGCATCATGATCCTTCCTAGCTAATACCCTATAAAGAGCTAATTAATAATAAGCTGCTGTAGTTCATGCAGATAGAACTGAGCGGAGAGAGAATTAGATATACATTATCTGGAAATAATGGTCACATTTTGAGAAACAACTAAAGGATTTTATTGACTAAAATGGCTTAACAAATGACACTTAAGTAATTCATTGGCAAGTTGGAACAAAAGAAGTGCTGGAAGCTAATTCAGTCATTTTTCTAACAGACATCAGCATTGAATTGGCTGCAGATTTTCACTAGGATTAATTAATTCAAACTGATTTTTTCCAGTAACTATGTTTTTATTTTAATGAAAAGTTCATTCACTTTAATGGTGCTTGGAAGAAAGGTTGAGGTTAAGGTTAAGGTTAAGGTTAAGGTTAAGGTTAAGGTTAAGGTTAAGGTTAAGGTTAAGGATGTTTATTATTCAAAGGTCTCTTGCTTATGTTGTGACTCTACCGTGTTAGAACTGAACTAAAATGTTAGGTCAGAACTGTGTCAAAATTTAAGGGTAATGAAATAGCTCAGCATTTTTCTCAGTGGCATGACTTGCTGGCAGCTACAATTTGTATATATAAATCATTTAGGAATTCTGCATCAAAGCTCAGAAATTTTCTGGTGTCTGGGGAACCATACATAACATTTTCAGGGTGAAATATAGATGCAACATGAGTATGGCTATGTTAAAAAAAAATTGCAGGGCTACAAGTTGGCCTCCACATTCCTGTAGAGATTTTGGGAGGCATCCTTCCAAATATCTGGAGGATGTCAGATTGCAGATGGTTGGCCCTGGTTTTTAAATTTCACAAAGGAGATATCCATTTACTCTCTGTGAGCATTATTTTGTGCTGGTCCTTACGCCACATCTTTCTTATAATGATCCTGTTGAAATGTCCTGTGTATGCATGTAGTGTGAATGTTCTTGAGGATGGGGATCTAAGCTGAGCAAAGTCCCAAAGGTGCTTTTTCAAGAGGCAAAGGCACTTTCTTTGTTTTCTTTGAAGAAATATATGAGAAGTTTTGTTTCTCATTCAAGAAGGTTCTTCGGTTCTGACTGAATGGTGGAGGATGGAAAGATTTATATTCCTTGCAGTCATCTCTTTGTTAGCACTCTTTCTGAGAGTCATTGAGGCCACTTGGAGGTTTATCTGCGCCCTCGGGGTCACCTGAATAGTGTAAATGGATGTGGAACCTTCTTGGAACTGCTGAAAGGACTGTACTGCACAACACAGTCTTTTCAACAGTCCCAAGAAGGTTCCACACCCATTTGCACTCTCGGGTCCAATCCTTGGCATCTCCAAATTGTGCAGAAAATTATTGTTGCCCCAGATCTCAAAGAAATGCTGAGATTCCACAAAGGCAATTAAACATGGTTGGGCTGGGGAAACAGTTTGATAAAACTGGTAGGACTTTTCCAGAAGTATGAGACTTAAACCTAAGTGCCAAGCCTTGGGTTTGCAGATGTTAAAGCAATTAGATGAAGGTTAAGAGACAGATAAAATGGCTGCACTTTGAAAATTTGGAGCCAGTGATGGAAATTGAACTGGGGACTTCCAGACAAGGGAAGAGTTGTCTCAAGAAAAAGAGTGACTGAAACAAAACTCAGAATGAAAGCAAAAATGGTGGTGCAGTTTATGCTAAAAAGCAGCTAAAAAGACAAAAGGGAAAGAGGGACTAATTGTGAATAAGCAAGAGAAAACCCCTACTGTCTCCAGCTGTCATCTTGCATATTTTCCAAAGTAGAGGTGACAATTGCTTTTAGATACTGTACAGGTTAAAGTTTTCCTTTAAGGTATACTGTGCATTTTGAGTCTGCTCAGTCAGCTGCTAAGACAGAAAAAAATGATGGTTTTTTTTTAAAAAAAATATTATTTTGGGGCATGAGGGGACTATTGTCATTACATTTTTTAAGGAATCATTCTAAAAATTCCTGAAATATTTTCTTCAAATCATTTTCTTATGTTTCAATCCAAAAGAAGAGACCACCTATTTGAATCTCAATGATTCAATTTAATTCAAATTAACTCAGCTCACTTGAGTCAGATCCTAACTATCTAACAGGAATCTCTTAGGCAATAATTCTGCTAGAGTATTTCTAAGATCTAGTAGCTTAGGAGGATTTAGCCTCACCCATGATATATGGTTATGCATATGAAGAATGAATATTACCCAACTGAGCCATTTTAACACAAATATTATTGCAAGATAACCATTCTTTCATTCTCCAGTGTGCAAAATGAATTTAATTGCAGTTTCATTTGTGATAATGACTTACATAATTTTTCATAATTTGATGAAATTTTTTCTGTCTTAATGGAAAAAGGGAAAATGCAGATATATAGGGCAATGGGAAAAGCTCTGCTGGAAACTTTTAATTATTTGACATCTGCTTAAGAAGCTTAAGAAGCAGCCAAGGGGCATGCTTTTGCTGAATGGGGATCTCTTGAAAAAGAGATGATTCACACATCCTTTGGGAGAAAAATCACAATGCGTGAAACTGAGATTTCATCATTTTAGAGGAAAGTCAATGTCCATCCAGTATGCATCTTTACAATCAAAGATACTGGATAGCATCCATTTTGGCCCTCGTGCTGTGTGGTCCTTCTGAAGGGACACACCATTTCAGATGAGCAGAGGATCCAGCTATTTAGACTGTGAAACCAGTAGGAAGATTATACATTGAAGATATTTTGAAATTGTGTCCTGAATGTGAGAAAAGGAAAATCTATCTCCGTTCCATTTCTAGCAAATGACATTCCAGGCATTGTGACAGCAAAAAATTATTTCATGTAATGGGAATGTTCTCAGGCAGCAGTGAATGTGAAAGTCATCCCAAATGCAGGGTTGAACTGAATCTGAATGATGGTTGATGCATATTTTTGCAACGAACAAGACCTCTAGTTCCCTTGAGGCGCTAATCCCTTCAGGTGCACTGGTACTCTAACCCCAAAGACACTTAGCTTTTCCTGCTCTTCCTATGTTTTCCTAGGGAAGGACATCTTTCTGCAAAGAACTCAAATGGGTCAGTCTCCCTACTTCCAGCACTCAAGGAAAAGCAGTTGGAATATTGCACCCAGTTTTGGTCGCCACAATATAAAAAAGATGTTAAGACTTTAGAAAGAGTGCAGAGAAGAGCACCAAAGATTATTAGGGAACTAGAGGCTAAAACATACAACAAAAAGTTGCAGGATGGGTATGTCCAGTTTAATAAAAAGAAGGACTAGGGTGACATGACAGCAGTGTTCCAATATCTAAGGAGCTGCCATAAAGAAAAGGGGGTCAACCTATTTCCAAAGCATCAGAAGGCAGGACAAGAAGCAATAGATGGAAAGTAATCAAGGAGAGAATCAACCTAGAACTAAGGAGGGATTTCTTGACAGTTAGAACAATTAATCAGTGAAATGACTTGCTTCCAGAAGTTGTGGGTACTACAACACTGGAGGTTTTTAAGAAGAGATTGCTCAAAAATGGAAAGAGAAAGATACTCCAACCGAAGAGGAAATATTATTGAAAATTTTCAATTGCGCTGAAATGGATAGACTTACATGGGAACTCAAGGACAAAAGTGAAACCAAGTACTATAAAATCTGGGAACAATTTTATGATTGGATAGACAATAAGAGGGTAGCCAAGATAAATGCATAGTGCTAAAATAAAATATAGATTATAGACAAATGTATATTTAAAAGATAAATAGATATATAGAAATAAGGGAAAAAGTGTTAATAGTATATTATAAATATTGAGCAAAGTTCAAGAACTTAATGTCTATATGAGTACTAATACTATTGTAAAATATTGGAAGATGTATGGAATCAGTGACGTCATATCTATGTCCAATGTATTTTTAATTTTGGATTATTAATAAAAAAAATTTTTTAAAAAAAGAAGAGATTGGACAGGCATTTGTCTGAAATAGATAAGGTTTCTTGCTTAAGTAGG
Source organism: Protobothrops mucrosquamatus (assembly GCF_001527695.2). Classification (NCBI taxonomy): domain Eukaryota; kingdom Metazoa; phylum Chordata; class Lepidosauria; order Squamata; family Viperidae; genus Protobothrops; species Protobothrops mucrosquamatus. The sequence continues at coordinate 435,552 of NW_015386170.1, read as the reverse complement.
GTTGGATTAGAAGACCTCCAAGGTCCCTTCCAACTATGTTATTCTGTTATCAATCATTCATACGTGTGTGTGTATGTGTGTTGACCATCTCTGGGTAAGAATGAATTGAGGAGGAAGCTAAGAAAGAGAGGCATATCATTTGGGATTTGTAAATGCTACCACTATCATAGGCTCTCACTGAATATATTTGTGCAAAATGCTAGGTAACCCAGCCAAATAATTTTGAGGTTCCCAAGCTATCTAAGTAGATCTAAGGCAACCTAAGTGTTAAGCACAGGAAATCAGTAGTGCAGGCAATTCAAATGAATATAAGTTACTGTATGCTAATGCAAGAATACTACTAACAGTCAAAGCGAGTTGGCAGTAAATAAGAGTAAACAGAATTCAAGGTGGTCTGGACTTAGATGTCTCGTGGGCAGGAAGGAGATTGATGATGTGTTGGCCCTGTCTTCAGGCTCAACCTGGTCATCTTCTATACTAAGGCTTATAAATGCATTGCAATGTACAGGAATTTCCCATGTATACAATCCATAATATTTAAGGATTTTTCTCTAAAATCCTAAAAATGCAATTCCCTACCAAATCCAAACACAAGCTCATTTATCTTTAGCAGCAGCTGGCAGGTGGAGCTAGTGAAAATGTAAAATTTAGCTACACTGTTGGAAATGTTGATTATGGTCACAGTTCAAAAACAACTTCCCTTCTGGCCGCTATCCTAACAGAGTGGCAATCAAATTGACACAAATCTCTGTTTGAAGGACAGGAATCACCAGTCCTGCTTCTTCAAACACATAAGGGCAAACACTAACAGAGAAAGGGTGTTATGATAGCTGCCACCGACGGTGTTGAAGGTAGAATGTTGAATCAGACCAAAATGAAGGCTTCACTGTATTTCAGTACTGACCTACTAGACCAGGGCTTTTCAACCTTTTCACCCATTGTACCACTTTTAGGATATGGCAATATCCGAGTACCACCAGTCACCTAGCAAGGTGTTAAAAACTTGATGACCCAAAAAAAAAAAAAGAGGAAAAAAGTGATAAAGAGGAAAAAAGTGATAAAGTACAACAGTTCGCTTAGTGACTGTTCGAAGTTACAATGGCACTGAAAAAAGTGCCCCCCAAGCCACAGCCAAGCAAGACACCTGCCTGCCTGCCCGGTGGCACTCTCATTCCCCTTCCCCGCTACCACTTTTCTAGGATGGTCGCGTACCACCTGCCAGGTGCCGATGTACCACAAGTGGTACCCGTACCACTGGTTGAAAAGCCCTGTACTAGACCATGGGTGTCACTTGATGTATCGCGATGCATTGCGACTTTTTTTTTGCATTGCCAGAGCTGGGGTGGGCACAGCCTCTGCATGATGCAACCGGCCCGTGGGCCAGCAGTTTGACACCCCTGTACTAGACATAATAGAGGCCAAGTGCATGTGTTCTTACAAGCCCCTGCATAGGAATGAATGAAAATCAAGTTTAAAACTTTTGTAAGTCCATTTCTGTGGTGGAATCTGGCACTGAGTCACAAGAGGGAGGGGATCTTTATCAAGGAGCTAAAACGCAAATTAGCCTTAAATCCTTGGTATGTAGAAAGAGGACGATCAATGTCAAGCACAAGGAACCAAGGACGACTCAATGAACTGCTCAAAGTAGTTTCTTTATTGTTGTTCACCCACAGAGTCACCTTATTGGGGAGATGGGTGGCATATAAATTTCATATATAGCAATAACACAGGCTTATGTACCACTTCACAATGCTTTACAGCCCTCTCTAAGCAGTTTACAAAATCAGCCCAATGCCCCCAATAAATTGGATCCTCATTTTACTGACCTCGGAAGGATGGAAGGCTGTGTCAACTTCGAGCCACTCAGAAGTGAACTGCTGAACCACTGGCAGCCAACAGTCAGCAGAATTAGCCTGCAATACTGTATTATAACCACTGTGCCACCATGACTCATAGATAGATAGATAGATAGATAGATAGATAGATAGATAGATAGATAGATAGATAGATAGATAGATAGATAGATAGATAGATAGATAGATAGATAGATAGATAGATAGNGTTTTTTTTTTTATTAGCATCTTTAGTCATATTTATGCCTCTCAGTAGCCATCCTAGACCCTTTACATCAGAATTTGACTCTATCTCATATGAATGAAGGCAAATATACATGTCCCAGGATAATATTGCAGGATCTAATCTGGGTCAGTCACTGGAACCAGAGGTTTAGTCTTCCAAGCTTTTGGACCCATGCTGGAGCCCATCTCTCACCAGAATGTGTGTTTTGGACTATTCTATGCATAGTATTTATGTGATGCCTGGTTGTCGTGTATGGCTTTTAGTTGTTGATTGGGTTGATGGTTGTTGATTGGATTGTTTGTTGGGTTGATGGTTGATTGATGGTTGGCTATTAAGTCATTGGCTGTTGTTTTCTTGTGCTGTCAAGTCCTCAGCTCCTAAGTACCTGATAAACTGATGGCAAATCAGAAAATATCTCATATCCTCTTACTTTGGGAGCTTTGTTAAATGCCCCTGCTAGGAACGATCACCATGCCACATACATGAAGCAAAAACTAGCCAGTCTTTGATGAAAATGGTACCTCCTTTGAAATGCCTGCAGATGCCAGTGATTAATAAAGCTCATCATAACACATTATGTTTACCAAGTCCTCCTTTAAACTTGTCGGCTTCCTAAATTATTTTGACGTCTCTCCAGTTTAGTTTATGTTCTGTAACGGAGAAGCTGCTGTGCGACAGATGGCACTGTGTTTGCATAACAAATGCTCTTCTCCGGTCAATATAATACAAGGTGGTTGATTGGGGGACCACAGTATTCAAAAGAAGAATGGGATCCCTAGGCAGCTCCTTTCACAGTGAGGAAAATCAATCAATCATTCAGCATGTTCACTCTCCTGCCCTGGCGGACAGGAAGCAGAAGCCCCCATTTTATATTATCTTACAGAGAAAGGGAGAGTTCATTAGCTAGCACAGCTGGCAGCCTGCAGAGAGACTGTAGGCAAGCCTGAGAAACGTCCTCCAAAAACTTGCATGCCTCAACCAAACCCTCCATGGCCAAAAAATGAATGAGAGACTTCGGTGCTTGAAGTTAGAATACAGGAGAGAAAAGGGAGAGCGAAGGAGGGAGGACAAACGGGAATAAATTCTGCACAGATTTATTGCAGTCAGATGAAGGTAACAGAAGGCTCTGCTTTGGAAGGACTGGGAGCTGAGTGATACAGCACCTGCTCTCTTGCAGAAAAAAAAAGTATTTGATGACATCCAACACCATGTTTTCGTTTCCTCCGACTAGTCTTAGAAAGGCTGTTGTCATTAGGGCAGGGCAGCACATCAGACTTAAGGCAGAAACATAGTCCAGACTTTTATATGCGAGGGATGAAATCTGCATCTGTTGTCAACCCCTTAAACCCAAGAAGTGTGTTCCCATAATTGCATTGTAGTTGCAGAGGACAGCTTCGCAATCGTGGGAAAAGAGGTAGTTGCTTTAAAAAGGTGCAGACAGGAATTGCCTGCTTAACCCTTGTGTTCTGAGAGTAAGTTTTGCCTTCAAATCTGAGGCACTGATCACTTACCAGGTCTCTGGAGGCAGTTTGCAAGTGAATGAGAAAGAATGAAGTCAACAAGCTGAGGTTTATTAAGACAGCAATGTCAGGGGTGGGATAAAGCATGAGACCTCAGTCAGATGAGTTTAGCAGAAAGATATAAAGATTGGGCAATGCATCTACCATTGGCAGTTTACAGTACAGTATATGGAAGTACTGGCAGCTTCTATCAGCTTTAGCTGATTTGCCAAGTTCATCTATTTGAAGAAAGAGCAACTAAGATGATCAAAGGCCTGGAGACCAAAACATATGAAGAACGGCTGCAGAACTTGGGTTTGGCTAGTCTAAAGAGAAGAAGAAATAGAGGAGCCATGATAGCAGTATTCCAGTATCTGAGGGGCTGCCACAAGGAAGAGGGGGGGTCAGGTTGTTCACAAGAGCACCAGAGGGAAGGACAAGAAACAATGGTTGGAAACTGATCAAAGTGAGAAGTGACCTGGAATTAAGGAGAAACTTCCTGACAGTGAGGACAATCACAGTGAAACAGCTTACCGCCAGAAATCCAGTTTATTCTATTCTATTCTATTCTATTCTATTCTATTCTACTCTACTCTACTCTACTCTACTCTACTCTACTCTACTCTACTCTACTCTACTCTACTCTACTCTACTCTACTCTACTCTACTCTACTCTACTCTACTCTATTCATCCATAGCCTGCTAACATCCTGATTAAGCTCTCGCAACATTTTCTATACATAACAGCCATGTGCTCTTTCTTCCAAGACTGGTCAATTGACTAAGCAAATATTGATGTACATTATGAAAAAGAAAATCATGATTAAGAGGGTTTCATTTGCCTCACCCCAACTCAGATAGCCTTATAAACTAACTAGACAAGCTGTGACCCATTGGGTCATCCTTCTTTCCATAATATAGGCTGGTGCTACTGTACTTTCTCTCCCTTCATGACTCTCAGCTGAATCTTAGTGAAGCCTCCTTCTCCATCCCCTCCTCCTCCTTGGCTGATTTGCAGAGTTGCCTGCCACTTTCCTGGTGGGAGGGGGAAGAAAGGGAGTCACAACCCATGAAGAACACTGCACTCCCATTCCCCATCCCAGTGTGTTCCTAAGGTACCCCTTCCTTCAGGAAGGAAGGAAGGGGGGGGGTGTCATGTATCAACTACCGCATCTCCAGCCAGTTCTTTATCAGCAGGCATCCTATTACTCACTTATCCTTCCATTGCTCCCAACCACCAATAAGAGACTTAGATTTTTGGCCTCAATTTCAAAGCAACCAACACTGCTTGGCTATTGGGCCTTGCCAGCAGCCAACTGAGCAGAGGGAGGCAAGAAAGAGGGCAGAGACACACTGTCCCTGTTGTGATGCTGCAGCAGCCACAACTTTGCAAATATAACTGATGTGAGGATCCCTGAAATTTCAATTACACAAGTGTAATGAGTCCCATATTTTACATGCATTCCTTAAGTTAGCCCATTTGATGCACCTTTTCACTCAAATGAAGCTTACAGTCAGGCAGGAGAATTTTAATAGTATACATACAGAGATATATTATATCTCTAGTCTTTCTACAAAGGTCTAAGAATCCCATCATATATAAGCATAAGTTTGCAGATAAGCCATCATTTCTCTTGCATAAACCAAATGGAACGGGTTCCTAGTGAATCAAATTTGACTTTGAAATCATATCAACTCATCATTTGCATCATTTGTTTAATTTGCACAATGCAGCTGCCCCGGGCTGTTCTGCAAAACTGATTTTGTCAAAGTAAAAAAAAAAACAAAACTGGGACTTTTATTGCTTCTCGACTGCAGGCCATATTTGGAACGTGCGTGAAATATTGATAATTTTGAAATCTTCTTCTTGGAAGCCATAAAAAAAATCAGCCTGATAATTAAAGATGACACCTCTGGAAAATTGTGACCATTCAAGCAGGAAGATCCATAAATGTTTTATTAATGGGTATAATTTGCAGAGGTACACCTACTTCTTAACAAGAGGATGCATACATTTATTATCCCAGAAATGCCTAGGTTTTGATTGTTTTTTTTTCCCCTAGAGAAACTCCTTGGCAGTATTTTTGGTTGAAGATCAGTTTCCCATCTTTCCATACTGGAAGCTGCTGTACTTAAAGTATAGAGATTTAACTTCTTTTTTGTAATGACAGCAACCTGGATGTTGAAGTTTCAGCCTCCACTAGCAAATCTAACCCTGGGACATTAAAATATATTAAATAAATTGGACAAAGAGATATCAGGGGAGTTCACAAAGTGCCAGACCTATTGCTGTGAATGAGCAATTAGACTCTCTACAAAGTGGCTTATCAGAATCTGCCTGCCTCTGATATCTATTACTGTAATGACCTTGAAAGTTGACTCCTGCTCACTCTTAACCTAGCGAACATGGCAAGGATAATCAATTAGATCTGCAATTAAAATCTATACTTTGTCTAACAAACTCTTCCTGTCTTTCAAAATCTTCTTAACAAAGCTTGTCACCACACTGAGAGAAGATAACTATTAATTTCTTGTTGCCTCTACATTTTTTTTTCATGAAGACTATATCTAAAGTATTAAAGCACATACTATTTTTCTCTCTTAACTTTCAGCACATTTAGTTAACTTTCAGCATTGAATGTCAAGGGATAATTACCACAGTTAGTGACAATTTATCATTTCTCACTTGGATTCTCGAGCTTTCATTGGCTGCCCATGGAAATGTGTTAGCCTACTTTATTGTACAATTATGATAATTAGCACTTTAAGGATTCCATCTTTTGTTTAATTTAGTATAATTTATATTTATAGGGTTAGGATTTTTTTATTATTTGAATTTTGGCATTGAGTTATGACTTTTGTCTTTGACCAATGTAACTGCTTGAATTACTATCAAGTCAGGAATATGCATGTATACATGAGAAGTCTGCATGCAAAATAAGCTCAGATATCAAGATGGGCCTAGATCTTAGCTAGATAGAAATGTAGGAAGGATTTGTCCTAACATCAACTTCAGTTAGCTATAGAATTAGATGCCATCAGGTTGAGCCCAATTCTTGGTGACTCCCATATTGGCCTATGGCCTTCATTTTGGTATCTGCAGCTGTTCCAAGGATATTCTAGTAACATTCCTGATCACATCCGTCCAACTCATCCATTGCCTTTCTTTTCAACTGTCAACTTTACATGTGACTTCACATGTGGTCACACCACATGTGACTTTCTCTTCACTGTTCATGACTTTAAAGTAGCCATCTTTATCTCATTTAGAATTGTGTGGCTAATTCTTCTTGAAGTCCATGGTATTCTTAGCAATTGTCCTCAAATCCTTAATTTGATGATTTTTTTTCAATCTTTCTTTTTTGTCTCTTAAATCGATTTGGGAATAATATATTTCCCAGTCTAACTCCCATCCATATTCAGAAGCATTCAGATTCTTCAAATTTAATGTTTAAAGTTGCTTCTTGTACAGGTTCCTTAGAAGAATAATGAGATGATCTGGCTTTCAAAAAGGGACTGCACAACCATTTATCTGAAATGGTATAGGGTTCTGCTTGAGCAACAGGTTAGACTAGAAGACCTCCAAAGTCCCTTCCAACACTATTGTTCTATGCTCTATATTTTAAGGCAGTGATGGTGAACCTTTTAGAGATTGCGTGCCCAAAAACCGCTCCGCCCCCGTCCCGCTCTGCCCTGCCCCTCTCTGCCCCCCATCCACCCCTGCTCCACCCCGCCCCTGGCCCTCCTGCAGGGCCACCCACCGCCTCTATGGCCCACCGCAGCAGATTGCCCAGGCGGTCTAGCAGTGCCATGGTGGCCACGCCCTCTACCCGTGCCCTGCAGCATCATCTGCACGTGATGGGGCATGAGGGCGGAGTCTTGTCCCTGCTGTCCAGCTGCCATGAGTTTGGCTGTGCTGCTCCATGAGGGCTGTGCCCAGGGGCAACTCTCCTCTAGGAGGGTTGCTGGTGAGGATGGGGCTGCGGGAGGAAGTGGGGCTGGGGCGATGGCGCACATGCCCACAGAGAGGGCTCTGAGTGCCATAGGTTCACCACCACTGTTCTAAGGTATGTCCATTAACCCTAATGTATTTTACTTGTAATCCAATCTACATAAAGAACTTGCTCTGTCAATAAAATAAAGGTAACCATCCTTATATTCGCTTGCTCTCTTTGTCATCCATCTTATGTTAGCTATCTAAAGTGGTCTTATGATGGGCCCTCAGAATTACGACTGTTGCGGAAACCCTATTATTATGATAATGTCATTGTAAGCTGTGATCACATGATTCTGATATTCAGCGTTCCCTGCTGGCTTCCTACAAGCAAAATCAACGGGGAAGCTGGGAGGAAGTCATATGTTGTGATTACATGAGGTTGTCCCTTAGGGACATGTTTTTTGTGGGTTTTTGTTTTGCGGTTGTGTCAGAAGCACAAAGGTGCTTCCGCGTTGAAAGAATTAGGAGGTGACATCACCGTTGCCTTGGGGATGCCCAGATGGGGGCTCCTTCCATGTCCCCAGCAGGAGTTGGAGTGAAGGACGAGAGTAAACCCGGCTCTCAGTTCTCGAACACGGGCTTGCTAACCTCCTGCCCAGCCACTTGAGCCACTGTGCTCCTTTATGGTTTCTGTTTAACAGTGGCATCCAGAACTCCCAGATTTGCTGATGCTACGCTACATGGCATGGCACTGCGCTTTTTTATGACCATATCATTTAGCAATGGAGTTCCTGGTCCTAACAGCTGTCGTAAGCCGAGGACTACCCCTACTTTCAAATACCTGGCAGCAAATCAAGAAGAAACAGAAATTGTTCTACAGATGTTTCCCAACAAATTCTAAAACTGTTTTCAGAAGCTTGGCATCAATATTTATCAAGCTGGATAACAGTAGTAATATCTTTTTGTACATGAGATGGATATTGATAAGAATACAAATAAAAGAACACAATAGATATTGGGTTTTCCCCCCCTCTTTTGAATTGCCAGGCCAATAAACTGTTGATGGCATTTTTTCCAAATGAATCAAATTTTTTATCTAGATTGGATATTCTTTTCAGCAATAACGGTTGTGTTGCACTGGAAGAAAGCAAACATTTCACCTATGTTCACTGCTGACACTTAACATAATGAAGTTAAGGTATAATATAGGAAAGGAAAACATGAATTCATCATTTTCTTTTTATCAGCACTAGCTTGCTTCTTAAACTTCCTCATGCATTTAACATTTAACCCTATGCGATCTATTTCTGAATTTATGCCACCTCTACTCTACAAAGTCAAACACTCCATGCAAGAAACATTAGATTTTAAAAACCCTGCATGCATTGGTAGTTAAGATGTCAGGCAGGAGTGGGCAAATAATGTCACAATTTGAAGTAGCCCTTGCAGCTTTCTCTTTAGACCTCTGTATCAGTGGTAAAATGGTTAATATTTTATATTTACTGGCAATGTGATGACTGAAATCTAAAGAAAGTGTTCCCTTTTTCAAGAAATGTAATACTTATTCTCAGTTTAATTACATAGATCACAAATTTCTCTTATCTAGCTATACCGCTTCTACCTTCTTTTATTCCCAATACACTTCAAAATCAAAGCCTAATCTTCAAAACTAGTGAGGAATCTGATAATTTAATAATATGGAGCAAGTAATTGTTTGAGGAGATATTTACGAATTCACTAGATTCTACTGGTAATCAATAGTAATCCATTAATTCTTTCATTTATATATCTCTTAGGTTCCTTTACAAGTCCACAAATTCTGTTTAAGTGGAGATTTTTCCTACTTATATTTATTCCTTTAGTCATGCAAGAGCTTTTAAGCTGTACATACAGGTAGTCCTTGACTTGCAACAGTTCATTTAGTGACCAAAGTTACAACAGCACTGGAAAAAAGTGACTTATGATGATTTTTACACTTACAACTGTTGCAGCATCTCAACAGTTGCAGAATCAACATTCAGATGCTTAGCAACTGACTCATGTTTATGACAGTTGCAAGGTCCTGGGGTCACGTGATCACCTTTTGCGGCCTTCTGACAAGCAAAGTCAATGGGGAAGCCAGATTTACTTAACAACTGTGTTGCTCACTTAACAGCTGCAGTGATTCACTTAACAACTGTGGCAAGCACCTGAAGGCAAAACAAGAAGCAATGGATGGAAACTAACCAAAGAGAGAAGCAACCTAGAACTAAGGAGAAATTTCCTGACAGTTAGAACAATTAATCAGTGGAACAACCTGCTTCCAGAAGCTGTGAATGCTCCAACACTGGAAGTTTTTAAGAAGAGACTGGACAGCCATTTGTCTGAAATGGTATAGGGTTTCCTGCCTGAGCAGGGGGTTGGACTAGATGACCTCCAAGGTCCCTTCCAACTTTATTATTATTATTATTATTATTGTTATTATTATTATTATTATTATTATTATTATTATTATTATTATTATTATTATTATTATTATTATTATTATTATTATTATTATTATTATTATTATTATTATTATGTGGACTTCTCCTGGACTAGAAGACCTCCAAGGTCCCTTCCAGCTCTATTCTATTCTGTTCTGTTCTATTCTATTCTATTCAAGAAAGATCATAAATGAGGCAAAGCTCACTTAACATATGTTTTGCTTAGCAATAGAATTTTTTGGCTCAGTTGTAGTTGTAAATCAAGGACTACCTGTATTAAAGCTGAACAAATAAGCAAGTAACCAGGAGGACGTGGTTGTGTCTCTTCAATTTTCAAGACAAGATTTAATGCTTAAAAAAAAACAAGGGAAATTAACATTGACATTTAATGCATGTGTACTGAGAGTTTATTCAAACCTAACAAATACTAAGAATTTTCCTTCATTCTTCTCCAAAGCTGTATCACAGGATATGGTATAACTACATTGCTTTGCTTCAGAGTCTGACATTTATTTTTCAGTGTGGAAGAGTACATAAAGTCCCTTAGCTGGAGGGGGTTCTTGAAATGATGATGAAGCTTGGTTGCAGATCTCCTAGTTAATGGACACACTTAGGGCCAAAGCAACCCTTTTAAATGCATAGTCTGTATGGGTCCACTTCAGCTTAAATGCAGCTTGCTGGGCAGGGAAGAGGAATCCTTCTTCTAAATGTTACTAGCAGGAGAGTCAACATAAGCCAACAAAAGCCAACAACACCACAGAATAGCTTGACTCCCTCTTCTTTGTGGCAACCCCTGAGATGTTAGAACACTGCTTTCATGTCCCCCCTCGTCCTTCTCTTCATTAAACTAGACATACCCAATTCCAGCAGCCTTTCCTTATATGTTTTAGCCTCCAGTCCCCTAATCATCTTTGTTGCTCTTCTCTGTACTCTTTCTAGAGTCTCAGCATCTTTTTTACATCGTGGTGACCAAAACTGGATGCAGGATTCTAATGTATGCCATTTTAAAGGAAACCTTTGTTTTAATAAAGTTGGAAAGCAAAAGCTCAGAACTGCAACATGAAATCAGAAGCACCAGACTGCAAACTGCTGCCCACTAGAACCAGGCTGAAAAAAGAGGGGCTTTTGCTCATTGGCAGAATCTCCTTGCCCTTATTGAAGAGGCCAGTTGAGAGTACATTGAACCCACTTTGATTCTTTCATTCAGGGCATTCAGGCAAAATTACTTTATTACAGGTAATCCTCAATTTAGGACCACAATTGAGCCCAGAGTTTCTGTTGCTAAGGGAAACATTTGTTAAGTGAGTTTCACCCCACTTGATGACTTTTCTTGCCGCGGTTGTTAAGTGACTCACGGCAGTTGGATAAATCAGCAACACGGTTGTTAGGTGAAACGGACTTCCCCATTGACTTTGCTTATCAGAAGGTCGCAAAAGGTAATCACATGACCTCAGGGCACCGCGACTGTCATAAATATGAGTCAGTTGACAAGAATCTGAATTTTGATCATGTGACCACAGGGATGCTGCGATGGTCATAAGTGTGAAAAAGGGTCATAAGTCACTTTTTTCAGTGATGTTGTAACTTCACTAAATGAACTGTTGTAAATTGAGGACTACCTGTATAGGGGAGAGTTGCCTTATAAAAGAGAGGGGTGGCATAAAACATTAATTAATAAACAAACAAACAAACAAACAAACAAATAAATAAAATTCAGGCACTTGCATTGGGCTGATAGCTACATCAAGGCAGATCTGAGGTGGAAAAGAATTGCTTCCCACAGGTTTCATAATTTAAAAAAGCACAACACCAGGTAGATCAGGGGTGTCAAACTGCCAGCCCACGGACCGGTTTCATCATACCGGAGCCGCGCCCACCCATTGCCGGCAATGGTGAAAAAGCTCCGATACGTTGCACGACGTCACATGACATCGCGAGTTTGACATGTCTGAGGTAGATATTAACCTTGCACTTAGCAGCCAACAAGTTCCAGTTGGCTTCAAGCAGCAAGGAAAACCCGTTTAATGTTTCCACAAGCATTCATCTGATCTGCAAAATTCAAAGCAATTACTACTCCATAATTCACACCTAGCATTTTTAAATGATTTATAGATCACGATAGGCTTTGGGTTAGCCTGAATTTTAACAAAACAGAGATTTGCAACTTTTTTTTTCTTTTAAGAAGGAAAATAACGTCTCCACGGTGAAAAGCAGTAACCATATCATTTTATTAAAAGAATGGCCATATTCATTAAACTGCAGTTCTGGTAGCTAAGAAAAGAGCGTTGCAGAATAAAAGAAGTTATTGTATGAGTAGACTAGAAAAATGTTTCCATTGTTATCTGTTTAAAATAGTTATATAACACCCCTGCAAGGAAACATATAAGAAGGGATCTAAAGCAAACCAGACAGATGCAATTTTTTTTTCCTGCCCCGCAAAGTTTCTTCAGTGTTCTGAAGATCCAGTACAGTGATGGTGAATTTATGACATGAGAATCAAAGATGGCACTTCAGAATATTTTGGGTGACATGTCACCATTCACTAACACTGATGACTATTCTCAAAAGTATGCTGTGTTTGCACGATTTTCAGAAGCTGCGGAGGTTGTGAATGGGGTGTGCTCTCATACAGCCTCCAGACCCTCCAGACCCTCCAGTCAAGCTCAAACGGTTCACCATCAGTAATCTATTACAAGATAGGCATGTAATACAAAGAGAATATTCTTTCCTGGTTTGGGTGATATAAATCAGGGGTGGGACCTTTTGGTTGCTCAAAGCTATCTTTACTGTAGCTTAAGTCTTTAGAGGATGATAAGGTAAATTGGGGATGTTCTTAATGGAAGAGTTTTGACAGCTGTCTTCATTTTTAAAAACTGTGTTAAATTAAGGCTATCTTGCCTACCTAGTGGCAGCATCAAACAGGTCTTTGTTGATAATTCAAAAAACAAGCAAGGTTGGACACCTGGTTCGTGAATGACCATCAGGAACTAAAGGTGGTAGGGTAGATTGGGAATCCCAGAAAGTGGTAATGACAAACACATTCATATTTTGTGTCAACAATTTTTTTCAACCAAATGTACCAAATCATCAGACGTGAAGCTCAACTTGAAGGAATTCTTAATTTGAAGCCTAGGTTGGAATTGGCAGGTTGCAGTTTTAACAAGTTTCCTTCCACAATACAACTGCAAATTAATATTCAGCTGTCATGGCCAGAGAAGGATATTGGGAAGAGGGGGTGCATATGTGAACCTGGGCTGACAGATTGTCCATCCCCCACTATAAATGGAAAACACTTGGTTACTTGTCTTCCATTGTGAGAACAAACTTTTCTCAGAGAATTTTACAGAGGAGCAATTTGAAAATACAAATTCCACTGACTATCTCCTCCTTCATGGTGACCATTTGTTGTTGACTTTATCTTAAAGGTTTATGATTGATTGATTGATTGATTGATTGATTGAATGAATGAATGAATGAATGAATGAATGAATGAATGAATGAATGAATGAATGAATGGATGATTATCTACCATCAAGTCAGTGTTGATTACTAGCAACCACACAGATCTTTTTTTCCAGGACACTATATCCCCAACAACAGTGTATTCATTGCTGAACTTAAATTAATTATTAGCAGCCTGACAGGATCTGTCTTTATAAGACATACAGCTGGGATCTGAGAAGTTTTAGTAAAGAACAGCTGAATTCTCCCAAGACATGCCAACATGACAAATAGTATAAATGGTCCACACCAAACAGTATGTGAGCAGAACATGAAAAAAAAAAACTTGATAGGACTTGGCAGCAAATATACAGGGACAGACGTTTTAGGTTGGGCTGTAAAAATGAGGAGTCCCATATGATTATGTCAATGTAAGTATTTGAAAGCTGTCATCTAAAACAGACAAGAGAGCCCAAAGTGGGAAAGTAGAGAAAATGTGTGAGCATGTGATGAGAGGCTTCCATAGTTACACAGTTTTTCTTCTCTTATTTTTTTTTTTTAACCCTGGTAAAATATCCATCGGAGCACTGTTTCTGAGAGTTCCCACTCTGTGAGGAAATTCTGAGAGTTGAAGTCCACATATCATCATCATCATCATCATCATCATCATCATCATCATCAAGTTGGAAGGTACCTTGGAGGTCATCTAGTCCAACCCCCTGCTCAGGCAGGAAACCCTATACCATTTCAGACAAATGGCTGTCCAGTCTCTTCTTAAAAACGTCCAGTGTTGGAGCATTCACCGCTTCTGGAGGCAGGTTGTTCCACTGGTTAATTGTTCTAACTTTCAGAAAGTTTCTCCTGAGTTCTAGGTTGCTTCTCTCCTTGATTAGTTTTCATCCATTGCTTCTTGTCTTGCCTTCAGGTGCTTTGAAGAATAGCTTGACTCCCTCTTCTTTGTGGCAACCCCTGAGATATTGGAACACTGTTATCATGTCCCCCCTCATCCTTCTGTTCATTAAACTAGACATACCCAATTCCAGCAACCATTCCTTATATGTTTTAGCCTCCAGTCCCCTGATTATCTTTGTTACTCTTCTCTGTACTCTTTCTAGAGTCTCAGCATCTTTTTTACATCATGGTGACCAAAACTGGATGCAGTATTCCAATTGTGGCCTTACCAAGCATTTTAAAGTGGTATTAACACTTCATGTGATTTTGATTCTATCCCTCTGTTAATGCAGCCTAATGTTGGCTTTTTTGGCAACTGCATCACACTGCTGGCTCATATTTAAGTGATTGTCCACTAGGACTCCAAGATCCCTCTCACAGTTACTACTATTGAGCAAAGTACCTCCTATACTATACCTGTGCATTTGGTTTTTCTTTCCTAAATGTAGAACCTTACTTTTTTCACCATTGAATTTCATTTTGTTAGATAGCGCCCAGTGTTCAAGTCTGTCAAGATCCTTCTGTATCTTAAGCCTATCTTCTGGAGTGTTGGCTATTCCTGCCAGCTTGGTGTTGTCTGCAAATCTGATGAGTTCCCCATCTATTCCCTCATCCAAATCATTGATGAAGATGTTGAAGAGCACTGGGGCACCCCACTACTCACTTCCCTCCATGTAGATGCAGTTCCATTGAGGACTACATGCTGAGTACGGCTGGTCAGCCAGCTACGAATCCATCTGGTGGTGATGCTGTCTAACCCACATTTTTCTATTTTATCAAGTAGTAAGTTGTGATCTACTTTATCAAATGCCTTACTGAAGTCCAAATAAATTATATCCACAGCATTCCTCTGGTCCACTAATTTTGTCACTTGGTCAGTTTTGTCTTAAAGTTTTCTGGGTTGAGAAACAGTTCATCAGGGGATAAACCACAGATCTGAAACAGAGTCCACCAAAGCATAGCATATTGCTCAGTGCATGGTATCCCTAACTAGTGGTTAGGTCTCTTTCACTTGGCTAGTGTAATGGACAGTAGGTAGATAGGTAGATAGGTACAATAGATAGATAGACAAGCAGGCAGGCAGACACAGACAGACAACCCAGAGGTCCCCATTCCTGGATGCTGCATGGAATAATTGTATAATTTGATGATTTTGTTGCCAAGTTTCTACCAAGGTACAGTAAGGAGAAAGCAATAACCAAGGTGGGTAGATATTTTAGTTTCATTTGTTTCTCTTCTCAGTCATTCCTGATTTTGGAAGGGGATAGAAGAAGTATGGGAGAAATACTACCTATTTTTCTTCACTCTTATCCTCCCATCTACTAATCACACAGGAAAGGGAGTTGAAGGGAAATCAAAACTCCCTCATTTTCTGGAAAATGTCCTTCCAGATAAGAAAGGAGATCAGAAAGGCAAGGCCACCCCTCTTGTAACAGTGGTGGCTTATTCAGTTATAATATGTCAATGATTGCTCTTTCTACTCTTGGACATGGGGGTCTTAGCAGGTCCCTTCTTGAATGACAAGGTCTGCCTGGTTAGATCCATTGCTGTATTATACAGGCAGAGAGAAGAAAACAACTGCATGTTCCACCATCAGACCTGGTCTCTAACAGTATAATTTGCATGAAACCAATAGTAAAAATGAATGAAAGAATAACGTAACACCATTTACTTTCAGTTCAGCACATGCATTGCTTCTCTACCTGCCAGAAAGAACATAAAGAGTTTTGATGGATCAAACCATAGGACCATCTTGTCTGGCATTTGGACAACATTGAAGTCATGCTGCTTGTCATTCGGGAGATAGCAAACAACGATAAAAATTAGTAGACACGGATAGCCTGATCCTCTACGAACCCATCCAGTCCCCTTTTATAAACAGCTAAATTGCTTTTGAAACATCCACTTGGTGCTGTTTTTAGTTCAGAAAGTTATTTTCTAATAAATCTTGATTTTCTTTTTGATGAGTACATCCAATTAAAAAAAGATTGAATTACTCCAAAAAGCGCATAATCCATAATCCATAAAAGACATCTACTGAGGGTCAAGAGAGACATCTCAGGCATTTGAGTGGTGAGTCAAAAAAAAAAAAGACAAAAGGGAATAACCAAATGGCTAACCTTGGTTCTGTCTCCCTCCAAATCTGGTTTCCTCACCAATTCCTAAAGGCAACAGTTTGTTATGTATTCTGCAAAAACATCACACCTCTTGAGTGTGGAATGGTGGGGGTAGAGGAAGGGGGAGGGGGTCCCTGCAGACTGCCAGCAAGCTGAGTGATGAGCAAACTGTCATTTGCAAAATCTATTTCTTTCAACTTAGAAGATTTGTCAGAAGTTTGTTTGTCACATAGCATCTTATCCAGCTGCAAACATATGCTTTGTCACATGTAAAAAAGTGAGAAAATAAATCCTGAAACAAAAATTGATTGGTGTGTGTGTGTGTGTGTGTGTGTGAGAGAGAGAGAGAGGGGGGGTGGCTCTTTAGAGAGAACAATTTCTATTTTTATAGAGGTTCATTTCTCTTTTTAATCTTTGTTAAGCAGCACATTTATTAAAGTACATGAAGAAGCGGTAGGAATATGGGACAATATATCTTCATGCTTGCTTACAAATGTATAGAGACATTTTCTAATTCTCTCCATGAACTTAACCTCTTCAGAATCTCTCTTCAACTTCCTCTTTCTTTGTCTCTAGTTTGGAAGGTAAGGTGGCATTATGTTTCCTGGATGCCAATAAATATCTCTTACACCAAGGGAGCATTTTCATAAATAAAAAATATTGCCTCGTGTGGATCATGTAATCTGAGTGCGTGCAAACAAATCCAACAATGATCACAATAGGAACCCTATTTTAAATGGGGAGATATTTCTACAGGGTACATATATGAATCAGTGATAAAGAAAAGAATGTCAAAGATATATATATATATATATATCCTCAGAAAACATATATATATATATATATATATATATATATATATATATATATATATATATATATATATATATATATATATATATATATATATATATATCTTTAAATTAAGGAATTTGCATTTTTTTAGTTTGCTTTGCATTTTTCCTTATTTCTCCTAATGAGAGCTGGGTAAGAAACTTAGAAATAAATGGCAAAAAATAATGGGAGAACATTATGAGCTACTGGAAGATACACCGTAAAAGCTTAAGCTAGGGAAAGACTATTGAAAAAACAGCCATTGATCGAAATAAGTCTCTAGCTTAGCAAATACATTCTAATAAAAGATTTATGCTTAAGAAAAACAATAAACTCCAGTTTTTATTTATAAGAATCGTTATGGAGAAATATTGACAATATTTGGAAACTAGGTTAAAAAGATCTTAACAAATTCAGGATGCAGATCAACATCCCGAGAGTGTATATATTTGTATTTTGGCTGTGTTGGTGTTTTTAATGTGGATTTTAAATCTGGGGGCTTACGGTAAAATGTGAACCATACAGAGATTTGGAGTGAATAAGTGAATAATAAGCATTCCGACGTGTACATTCCCAATGGGTATAGTAATTGGTTTCATGAACTTAAGCTATTTTTACAAACCATGTGAGGTCCTTGATGCAGTCTGAGCTTGTTTTGTTTTTTGTTTTGGTTTTTTTTGCAGATGTTTCATTACCCAACTAGGTAACACAATTAGTGATGAAAGGAGTGGGGTTTGCTCTCTGTTTATATATGGTGGCTTGTTCTGTCAGTGTTTGTGGGAGTTTTGTTTTCTCCATGATGGTTTCTTGATTAGGCTGTTAGTTTGTTTGTCTGAGTGGTAGGACCTGACCCCCAACTATTGTTTGCTGCTTGATTGTTGGTCTGGTATTAATCTTGGTGTTAATCTCTGCTTATCTGAACATTGACTGTAACTCAATCCTGAGCTACAAATATTCTCTTATATCAGTACTCTAAAGCATGTTAGGGATTTTTTAAAAAAATAGAAAGATGCTTACTGATATGCATTGACACCAGGGGAAGCAATTCAAGGATTCTGCAAGGCTATTTGGCTGCTTTCTGGATTTTCAGCTATGATTAATTGGTTACTTCTTCGGCATGCACAAGAGCTTTAATATGCTTGCTCAACATCTTGTTCAGAATATGGGGACCTGTAATTACTTGGCACGTCTGAAGTGTCACGACATTCCTTAGTGCAGATTCAAAAAAAAAAAAATGACCCCTCTCCCAGCCCTGTCATAATTCACTGAGAATTATAGGAAGGATGCCTGCTCCCCTTTCCCTTCAGGGGAGCGTCAGCTTCTGATATTTCGAAAACAGACCTCATTATCCAGCCCATCATTTCCATTTATCAGTGCCTCACAGCTCTTGGTATTCACAGATCAAAGAGTGTCATGTCCATCAATCACGGAATGCTCTTCATTTTGCTGTGTCTCCTGCAGCCATCAAAGAAAGCTTTTCTTTTCTTTTTTTTGATGCTGCTCCTAATATCAAGGGTTAGGGACAGTGAGAAAGTAAAGACCTGCTCTTTACAAATGGAAGAAGCGGGAAGCTGCAATGATTAGAGAAGTTTCTGAAACTTCCATTCACATCACTTTTGATGTGAGCATGAAAGTTTCCATCTGCGTTTCTCACTTAAAAGATACTTTCCTTCTCCTTCTGTTATTGTTGTTTACATAAGGATGGTTTTTCTTCATGAAATCCACCTCGTCTCGATAAGGAGAATACATTTTTTGAGCAAGGAAAGGAGGAAATAAACCAGTTGTTTCCCTCCACTGCTGAGAATCTTTTTTCCCCCCATGAAAATCACAATGTTTGAAACATTCAGAAAATGCTTCCCCTTTCTTTGACAGCTCATAATGAAGTCCTCCAATTCTTCTGATCAGATTAAAATCTCAGTCAAAGAATCTCTGGTTTAACAGCCTTTGTAAAATGACGACATCATGCAGCCCTGATCTCCTTTTTTTTTTTTTAATGACACCATTGCAATCAGGAATATATTAAATCCCTGTGCAATCTCCTGTTGCAAATGCCGTGCAGCAAGGAGCATCTTGCCAGGATCTGTTGCAATTCTTAAGACAAACCAAGGATTGTGGAAGCAAGCAACCATTCATAGCCCCAAAACCGCTATCAGAAGTCTGGCTAGAATTCCTGCTGTCCCATTTAAAAGGTTCGCAGATATGCTGGGGTCATAAAGTTTGCTACTGCTGGAGAATCACAAAGTAGCCCATATGCAGGGTCTTTACCCTTCATTGTTTAATGATGGTCAAGGTCAGCATGGGCCTGCAGAGAAGCATATGATAACAATGCAATACAGCTGCACTATTTGTATGACATTATCATACATACGTTGCTAATTTGGCAGCAATGTGGTTTGTTACAGGTGCCACTGAACTGTCTTGCATTCCCAATAAATGTTAATGGCAAAGATTATATTTTAATCTTCGTCATTAGCAGTAACAAAGATTATAGCCTAATCTCTGTCATTAGAAATGAAAAGATTATATTCTAATTTTTGTCATTAGCATTAATGATACTGCTAATCGGTAGTTTCTTCCCTTTTACCTTGTAACGTTTCAACCCTAGCAGGAAATTTTCTGATCTGGCTGCTGAACCATTTTCATTCTTTTTAAGTTGCTATGTTGGAAACAAGAGAATACTCAGACTGTCTCTGGTGCTGCAGGGATTAAATCTTTTACATAACTTTTGTATATTTTATTTTTTTCCCCCTAGCTGCAGCCTTGTTGCTCACTTAGAAAACCAGAATGTTGTTTTTCATGCCTTATTAGCCAAAAGTTGGAGTTTATACATTCACTGGAAACCCAGCTGAATTCACATACTATTCTGTTTAATGACACTAATGCTTCTGATACAACTGAAGCATGCTGTGATGGGATTACATTTGAACATTGCAACTTCTAGTCCTCAGGAACAAAAGGAAAAAGGAGAAGAAAGAATGAGAGAAACATTTAAGCTGTAAGTCAAAATGGACTCTGTAGAGACATTTTATGACACATTATGATTCATACAAAACTCCAGCCAAGTGTACTGATTCAGTTTGCCATTAAAGAAGCATCACTGTGAAAAAAAAATACAAAAGAATGAAAAGAAAATGAAAAGGGAATATCTGGTCTTAAGAATAATTAACAGAAAATTAATAGGTACTATACTATCATAAGGACATCACCCTCAGCCAGTTGCAGGGAAACACACCAATCACATGACACAATTTTGGGTCTTCAGCAAAGGTGAAAAGATTAGGAAGCAAATGGAATTGAAGAGAAAGCTTTGGCCAATGAGCCATGCACAGACAATAGTCAATTTGCCATACTTCTGACAGAATATAGAACATAGAATAATAGACTTGGAAGGGACCTGGTCTTCTAGTCCAACCCCTGGCTCAAGCAGGTGGCCCTATACCATTTCAGACAAATAATTGGCTAGACTGTTTTGAAAGCCTTCAGTGATGGAGCACTCACAAGTTCTGAAGGCAAGCTATTCCATTGGTTAATTGCTTTCAGCGTTAGGAAATTTCTCCTTAGTTCTAAGTTGCTTCTCTCCTTGGTTAGTCTCCAACCATTGTTTCTTGCCTTGTGTTTTGTTGCTCTGGAAAATAGACTCACCCCCTTGTCTTTGTAGGAGCCCCTCAAATATTGAAACAATGCCCTCATGTCCCCCCTAGTCCTTATTTTCATTAGACTAGACATACCCAATTCCTGTAACAGTTCTTTGTATGTTTTAGCCTCCGGCCCCTTAATCATTCAACAGCATGCTTACATTTCTCTGGCAGTGTATTCATGTTGAGCCATTACAACTTATGTCATGCTTACTTTCCAAAAGTGAAATATAAACAATATAAGCTACAAAATCAAGTAGTAAAGACTATCACTAAAGCAACAAAAGAGGGATCATTTCTGTCACAAGAAACAAAATACCTATAAACACTTCTTTAAGCAGAAATACACTAAAAAAAATGCAAACAAGCACTGGAAGATACAAATCTAAAAGTCAAGAAAATGGAATTCCAAAAATCTCCAATTCCACTGAACTCCATATGGAACTCTCCAACAGAGCCTTGAAGTACTTTGGATTCAATTCCAAAAAGCTTCTGCAGCATGCAGAAGTTCAAATATACCACAGCATCTGTTTACAACTTTGTAAAGTGGCCATTACTTTCCCCAAGATCACATGGCAGCTTCAAAGACAACTTAATGATGCTGGGAAAAGACAAGGCTGCTTCAGAGTGGCAGGCAGATGTTACCTTCATCCTCTTGTACATTCCAAAGCACCCTTTATGAATTATTTCTAGAATGCTGTCCAGTCTTACTCACAAATCTCATTGCTTTTGCTTGTGGATCAGAGAGCACGGCTTCAGCTGTGCCGGTTTGCTTATATCAGTGCAGATAGAACTACTAAAACCTCATAAATATTGTCAAGTGACTCCAAAAACAAATACGTAGCCAATGTCACTCAGGTAGAATAAATGCCACAGGGTTTAGCTGTTAATTGTTGAAACTTTATACAGGTAGTCCTCATTCAGCAACCACAGTTTGGACCTGAAACTTGGTCATTAAATGAAATGTTGCTAAGTGAAACATACTTTATGCTTTCCTTTGCTTTACAGACCCGTGAAAGCCATAAATATGAGGAGTGGTTGCAAAGTTATGTTTTTATCACTATCGTAACTGCGAACAGTCACTAAATGAAACTAAACTAGCAACTAAACAGTTGCTAAATAAGGACTGAGGGGTCCTTGGTGCTCTCTGAGCTTGGTTGTTTTCTTGCAGACATTTCATTACCCAAACTAGGTAACATCAGTGTTTTAGATTACCTATACCTAGTTTGGATAATGAAATGTCTGCAAGAAAACAACCAAGCTCAGAGAGCACCGGAGACCCTATAGTTCAACCCTAAGCTAGAAGAAATTTCCTTTATTGGTAAATGAGGACTACTTACACTGCATAATAATAACAGTTCAACATCTTTACTTGGAATAATATTATTTAGTCTTTAAACTCCACATATATACCCTATGTCAAGTTGTCAACACTGCAACGATCTTGGCTGAAGCCATTTTTGCTTCATTTTCGGTTGCCAAAGTACTGGGGGGGGGGATGAGTGGTTTTAAGGTTAGACTAAACAATAAATTGTCCCATGGGAACCAAGGTCATTGCTGCCTGTTTTTTAGCGGACTGAGCCTTCCGTTAGAAAGAACGCCAAAGTATTCTATTGGGGAATGTGGATAATTACATAGTGCTGGGGTGGGAAGTTCAACTTTGTAAATTGTAAAGCTTGGGAGGGAATTCCAGACTTGGTTTCACTTTGGACTGTGCTGATACTTTGTAGCCAATAAATATGTTCTTTAAGGAAATCTCTTGCCTTGGAGTTCTGCTTTTACTGGTCTCATCTATCGGAACCATGACACAAGGACTGCCTGTAAACTCTTGTCATATAATCCAAGACCCAAATAAACCAGGGTTCGGATCACACGTAGAGTAATACTTACATTCAAGCACAGATAAATATAAACCCCACCCTTCAGGTCCGCTTGAAGTTTTCTAAACATTCAACTGAACGTCTGCACTAAGCCCATCTTAAACTTGATTTAGAAAAAGGAAATATCCGACTTTTCTTCTTCACAGATCCCCTGAGCAATATTCCTATTCTTGATATTTGCCAAATCCCAGAATTGCACCCATCCTCCAAGCATTATCCCAGGCTCCTCAGGTATATTATCTACAGAATGCACCTCAAAGAAATTTGGCTAAGCTGGGTCAATCTGTTGAAGAACCGTTTCCAAAGCCATGGTCATCACTACAGTTATTAATGTGAAAATGCTTCGGGGTGAAGATGGATAAAATTCATACAGAAGTTCAAAGGTCCAAATATGGGCATAATCAGGATTTCATGTAGCAAAAAAAAGCAAAGTATTCCAGAATCATTGTTCTAAGAATAACTGGAACCACTGTCAAGACCCAGGCACTAATGTACACTTTCAGGCTTGGTCTTTCC
Source organism: Protobothrops mucrosquamatus (assembly GCF_001527695.2). NCBI lineage: Eukaryota > Metazoa > Chordata > Lepidosauria > Squamata > Viperidae > Protobothrops > Protobothrops mucrosquamatus. Next base: position 412,198 of record NW_015386170.1, on the reverse strand, counting down.
AGCTCTGACTTCTGACATAAAGCCCACCTGACACTCAAGGATTGACTGGAATCCAGAGTCCCCTTTCCATCAATGGAAGCCCCCCTAACCCAATGAAAGCTTTTACTGGAAGAAGGAACTGCCAGAGCTGATTAGTCCTGAATGCCCCCGTATCCTCTGAAAAGCCGGAGCAGCAAATTGAGAGACCCAGCAGAATAAAGTGGAGCAGAGATGAGACAGTGGAGGGTGGGGGAGGAGTGCTGTGTTTTCCACCACCAATCCTACTACATGCATACCTTATTCTCTCCATTTGTTTCCCAGTGACCGAAGAGCTTTAAAAATGAAAGTGTAGAAAGAGGAACAAAAATGATGGGTAGGAAGGAAGAAACTAATATGCTGGAATCTATCACTCCCTTTCTGAAGTTCCTCCCAATTGCTGCAAATGTATGGAGAGACCCCTGCCTCACTGTGGATTAAATTCCTTAAATAGATAAGTTTATTTATAGGTTTATACACAAAAAGAAAGTTCCCAGGCGTACGATACAAAGACACGTAATTTTAAAGGAGGGGAGTGGGTAGGAGGTTCATTTTGTGAACTATCCCCCTTTTCGTGTAAAAACTTAATATAAAGTCTACACTGAAAGTAGGTATACCTATCCATTCTGATAGGTAGTTTCAATAAATCAGCCCCAACACAGCAGTCACTCCACCAGCCTTATCATCCTATTATGGCATGGGATTACAGTAATTGAATCAGAAATGCACCAGACATGCAAGTGATGTTATTAAAACACCCATACTTAGCATTTTTTTAAAGCTGCATCATCAACACAAGGGCAATAAATTACCACAAATTATGGTGCTCTCAGTTTTGCAAAAAAAAAAAAAAAAAGTGGCCAAATAGAAGAAAAAAGAGAGGTACGTAATGTCTAAAATTACATTTTTAAGCATGTAATTTCTAAAAATCCAAGAGTTTGTAATAACTTCAGTGGGTCACAGTCACTGCATTACATTTATTAAGCTAATGGGATGGGAAGCCGAACACGTTTACATAGTTTTACAATTCACTGGCTGCACATACATCTCATGGCCTTTGCTTCTTGTACAATAGAAAATCAATTCTCACTTTAATCTTAAAAGCAAGATATATGCTTGCTGATGACTAATCAGGGGAGCACTTTGACAAAGCAGTAACACTTGGCCCACAAACACATTTGCAGGTAATCCTAGAGACTCACAATGAGATCATCACTGCCAGCTGTGCATTTAAATTGGCTTAGGTCAGTCACAAGGAGTGATAAGTTCATGACCATAGACCCTCAGTCTTCCATTGAGACAATTTGAAAGTCTGATGCTTAAGCAATCGCCATTGCCTAAACAAGTTCATTTCGGCCCAGGAGATGATATGGTCACTTCACAGATGGCAGGTACTGTTCTAAGACCACTGGAACTGATTTGTACACCTACTGGCAAATCATGTCATTCTGGAATCTATTATATAGAATTTCCACACTATATGTGCCTAACAACAATAATAATAAGGATATGGGATCAGAATTTGCTATTATCTGTGAGAATCCCTGGTGCTCTCTGAGATCAATAGTTTTCTTTTCATCAGTGTTAGAGGAGGATGGGCTTTGCTCTTTACATACAAGTGGTTTGCCCTGTCACTGTTGTTGGGATTGTCCTTGATTAATTCTAAACCAGCAACCAGGTCATAAACAACACTCCAATCATCAAATTACATGGAAGGATTGTGTTGTTTCAGCAATTCCAAGAAGTCTCCACATACATTTGCACTACTCAGGTGACCCTGGAGATACAGATAAACCTCCAAGTGGCCTCAACAACTCTCTAAAAGAATGCAAATGGCCAGCTGTCTACAAGGAATATAAATATTTCCATTCTCCACCATCCAGTCAGAGCTGAAGTTTCTTGGATGAGAAGCAAAACATCTTCAAAGAAAAACAAGGGAGTCCAGTTGCCTCTTGAAAAAAAACACCTTTGGGACAACCATGACCTGGATGACTGAGAATCTCCATAGACATTTATCAACTCAGACAATCAAACAGTAAACAACAGCCTAATCAAGAAACCACAAGAACACTCCCACCAACACTGACAGGGCAAACCATTTCTATATAAACAGAGAGCAAACCCCACTCCCTTCTAATACTGATGGTATACGTAGTTCGGTAGTGAAACTTCTGAAATAAAACAAGCTCATGGAGACTAAGGACTACATTAATAATAATAATAATAATAATAATAATAATAATATATTATTATTATTATTATTATTATTATTATTATTATTATTATTATTATTATTATTATTATTATTATTATTATGTAAAGTTGGAAGGGACCTTGAAGGTCATCTAGTCCAACCCCCTGCTCAGGCAGGAAACCCTATACCATTTCGGACAAATGGCTGTCCAGTCTCTTCTTAAAAACTTCCAGGGTTGGAGCATTCACCACTTCTGGAGGCAGGTTGTTCCACTGGTTAATTGTTCTAAATGTCAGGAAGTTTCTCCTTAGTTCTAGGTTGCTTCTCTCCTTGATCAGTTTCCATCCATTGCTTCTTGTCCTGCCTTCAGGCGCCTTGGAAAATAGCTTGACTCCCTCTTCTTTCTGGCAGCCCCTGAGAGATTGGAACACTGCTATCATGTCCCCCCTCGTCCTTCTCTTTATTAAACTAGACATACCCAATTCCAGCAGCCGTTCCTTATATGCTTTAGCCTCCAGTCCCCTAATCATCTTGTTCAACCCCAAGCTACAAATATCCTCTTGTTTTGCTATTATGGAAGTGCTTGAAGCTAAGACATAAACACTGAATAGCAACAGTGTGGGAGCAATTATGATGTGGGGAGGCCAGCAGGAAGACAATACACACATCATAACTGTACACAGCCCTGGCAGTTTGCACCTTGTCTCAAAATTGTGGAATAAGGTGAAAAAAATATTGGAAAAGAAGCAATAAGAATCTATATTTATGGAACACAGCAAGGGGAGAAATCAACTCTTTTTTTTTTTTTATCCAAGTAGCTACTTGAAAATGCTTACATATGTTGACCTACTGCTACCTGCTCCAGCATGGTGCCATTAAGAAAAATCAAATGTACTGGAAAAGGGGACACTATGTTGGGGAAAGTTTACATATAGTAACTGCTATAAATGGGGTTTTAACTGTGGCCTTCAAGTCTAGCTTAGATGTCTACCAATACCTTCCCTGGAGACCCAGCAAGCTTTCTGTCTCTCCTGATTTATTCTTGTTAAGATTTCTTAATAAAAAAAAATGAAAAGCCAACATGCTGCAATATTCAGTAATTTCTTTAAGTCACACATAAATCCTTGAAACAGAAGACGGTGGTGGCTGATGGCAGCCAGGGATTAATTTGAAAGTGTAATCACCTATTTAAGCAGAAGGATAAAGGGAAATTGATGGTGCTTAGAGGAAAGAGCACCCTCGCCACTTTCCCTTCTGATAAATGGGTGTTCTGTCATTGAACATAACATAGATGATCCTCATTTAACAACCACTCATTCAGCGACTGTTCAAACTGATGATAGTGCTGTACAAGTGGTAGTTATAGCCCAGTGGTGGTGAACCTATGGCACGCGTGCCAGAGGCGGCACTCAGAGTCCTCTCTGTGGGCACTTCTCTGAACTGCTGGTGGCGGGCTGCAGAGCCCTAGAGTGCGCCGGTCGAGGAGCTGGCAGGCTGTGGCTGCTGATGGATACTGTCGGCCCCCATGTGCTCACTGGCCTCTGTGTGCGGGGGCCGATGGTGTCAGGCAGCAGCCGCCCTGACCCCTGCCTCGCCTTGCCCTGCGATAATGGCACCCCGCCCTGCCTCGCCTCACCCCACAGGACGAGCCTCCTGCCCACCAATCCTGCCCGGCCCCCACAGGCATCCCTCCCCACGAGCAACATCGAGGTGACTATGCCCACCTTGGCCACACCCATCCAGTCTGCCATGACCACCACAGCCACGCCCACCCAGTGGGCCACACCCACCTGGCACCCGGCAATAAATAAGTGGGTTTTGGGTTGCAGTTTGGGCACTCGGTCTCTAAAAGGTTATAGCCAGTCCTTGGACTTCTGGCTGTCATCACTTCTTGTTCCAGCAACTGGTAAAGTCAGTGGGGAAGCCAGCAGGAAATCAGAAGTGGAGATCCTGAATGATGCAACTGAACAACTAAGTGATGTAGTCACATGCACTTTATGATTGCATTGTTAGCAATGACAATTCTGGTCCCAGTTGCTGTAGTAAACTGAGGACTACCCGCAGTCTCAAAATTTCAAATGCACCTGTCTCTTTAAAAAAAATTAGAGATTCCTGCTTTAGAAAAGGGATTCATGGTGGAAACTTGATGATTTATATCCTGCTTTTCTGCCAGAGTAGATATCATGGGAGTGTGGCAGCAGGCACCATGAGACCAAAGTGTCTAAGAAGTGACATTGGATAAGGAGAAGCAGAATGAAAATGAATTAAAGAGCTGGAAATAGGCCACAATTATTATTATTATTTTTTTAAAAAAACCTCTTCTGGGCTTTTTTTTCTCCCAGTAAGATTTGTGAATCTTTGACCCAGCAATTCACTTGAGATGTGCTAAGTGCTTTTTAAGTTTTCCATTTCTTTCTCCTTCCTCCAGTCTTGTGAGCTGTTCTGAGGCAATGCGTAAAAAAAGAGAGATCACAAATAAGGTCAATGTATGAAATGGAAAAGAAGAGAATTGCTTCCATTTGCTATTGTCAATTGTTAAGATTATGTGAATCAGCCCTAACAAGGACTTCAACTGAGAAATCGTATACTCACATAATGTCAGGATCAAAATTACATCATTGCTATGTCAGTGGAATGGCCACTATACCCACATGTCCTTAACTGAAAAGGATCAAAAAAACAAACCGAAAATACCCAAGCAGCAGAAAGGCAGATATCATTCCAGTGTTCCTGGAAATGTACGTTATTGTGCCAAATACAGAGGTAGCAACTAAATGCTCAGTAACAAGAGCACCTATCCCTACATCATTACTATTCTATAATAGTCAAGACAATGCCATGGTGCCTTCAGTCCATCAGACAGTAGCTCACACGAAGATAAAGTGAAAGAGTGGGGAAGCTCATTCAGTCTTGCAAGATTCTGTTATTGCAGCTGCTCCAATAAAAGGAGTTCTAACCTATATGGCGTAGGTTTCTTAGTCTGGTCTACCTGATAGGATTGACACTAGCAGACAGGGCAAGAATGAAGAAACAAAACAGAGGCAGCCATAGCACATGCCAGCAGCAGTGTACAACCCCAGCTCTCATAATTCTCCTGACCACATCTAACCCAGTGATGGAACAGAGACTCCATCCTTCTTATCTCAGATCTTTAGTGCGCTGAATGATCTTAAGGATTGAGGCTACCGTGATTGAAATGACCACTTTGGATAGAAAACTGCATCTGGGAATTACATCTGAGCATGGTGTAGCAGCAGTTCCTTCTTCCATGGAGGAAGCAGCCACTCCCAGCCTTGTCTGGTATATAGAAGGTATATATAATGGTATATAATGCCTTTCTCCACAGGCATTTCTCCATTGCTCTTTCCTGCTGTCTCTCAAAAATAAAAGTGCAGTTTCCTGATTCTGTGCTGAGGAAGGTGGTTGAAAAGGCTATAATTCATCTGCTGATTGATTATATTCTCTCAAATCAATGATGAATCTTATCAGAGGAGATGGAATGGAGCTGGGATAGGCGCTAAGATCAGATGAATCAATATGAATTCCCCCACCGCCTGGTTATTTCAACTAACCAACTTAGTTGCTGATAGGGTATTATGTAGATAGATGCAGAAGTCAGGGAGTATCATCACAAATGGGTGGTTTACCCAGACATAATGGCTATCACAGTTTTTCTCTCACTCACTTCAGTCTTAATCCTTTTAAGGGGAGTAACTCATAAATTCAGATGCAAAACATCTGGTAACCAGTCAATCAGAAGGCAAAGATGTTTGATCTGAGTGTGTCTCTGTGTGTGAATTAAATCAAAGTCCAGCTTGCTCAGAAATTGCAGAAATAGTTTGCTATGAAGAAGAAGGAACTAGAGATAGCTAAAAGTATCTTTCTCAATCTATTAGACCTCAAGGACATCACTTGAAACTTACCTCACAAGAGCATAATCTATGTAACAAAGCAGAAGACATTTTTAAGAGAGAATTTTACAAAGTGAAGAAAGATAAAATAATTAGGCTACCTAGAGGTACTATTTTCAGAAACATTCTCTGCTGGATGAGAATTAAGAAAAAGAAGATGACTTTATGCTCTGAAAGCATCTAGCTTGCCACTATGGCGTGCAGGACCATGGACAGATCCAGGGGTGAAGAAAATTCAGAACTGGATCAAATGGAAGTCTCTAAGCCAGGGGTCTTCAAACTTGGCCCTTTTATGACTTGTGGATTTCAACTCCCAGAATTCCTCAGCCAGTGTGCCTGGCTGAGGAATTCTGGGAGTTGAAATCCACAAGTCATAAAAGGGCCAAGTTTGAAGATCCCCACTCTAAGCAATTTTCAGTAAATGGAATCCCAATTATTGAACTTTAGCAGCAACAAATGGAGTTTCGCCCTGAGAAAACCTCATTCCCACCAAATTTACAATATTAAAAAGCAGAAAATAGAAATGCAATTTTGGGTGCAAAATCTACAATGGTATTTGTTCAAGTTCTTAGTGAAAATAAATTATTGGGCTCAAAATGCTTTCATGTGTATAGCTTTTCTGTATGTCCCAATCGGTGTCTCCTACAGTTTTAATTAAACAACAACAACAAACTAAGCCTGGCCCTTCCAGGTTTAATCTGGGAGGAGTTTTTATGTACACCCTTTTCACACCTTTTGAAGACAACTATATACAAGATAGAAGGATTCCACAGACTACTGGCCAAGAAGTAGGGTAAAATGACAACAGTTAGGAAAATAGGTGAACTGTAAGCATATTGTGCCATCCCATTTCAATCAATATGTTTACTGATACTAACGACTGAGGGATCCTCTGGCTTCAAAACAGCAACACAACAATGTGCCGCAGCTGACCAGTTTTATTCATTCATATAATTGCTTCTTATTAATTGGTACTCTGCATAATAAAATAAGCACTCACCTTCACAGTCTGTCCAGCTTCAGGACCATCCTGTGGGAAGAAGTGGAAGAGAGGAAAGGAAAGTGAGGGGAGAGAATTAGATAATAACAGCCAACAAGATTCTTCTGGTCATTCAAAAAAATTCCCCATTAATAATTTAAATCTAATTTCATTGTGCATTAATTTATAGCACTCTTGTGGGGATGATCTGGCACCAAAGTACTTGGGAGCAGACACCTTTCTATTTCAGGGCCAAATCAAATGGGAAATGATGGCACAGAGAAGAAAAAGTTCTGGCGCATTTGTTCCTCTTGGCCCTGCCCATCTCAGATCACAGATGCTCTTAATAATGTTGGTGCTCATCAAGATTTATGGGGACTGTTTAGAAAAGAGTCGTTGTTGGCAAACACAATACAGTAGGATACCCTTCTCGGTTTAATATGATTTTAACAAAAGGTCTGAGGTAAGCAATGCAACCCATTCATTCACAGCTGTGTCCCAGAAGCTAAACAAACTAATCCACTTCGTGGGAGGATAAATGAGCTTTTTGTAGAAGACCCGCATTCTGTGGGCAGCTCAGAAAGCTTATTTATACTTAAATCCAACATTAAAATTAATATATGAAACTTCATTATCCTGCTCAGTCAGGATATGCTTTATAGCAGGCATGTCAAACTCGCAACATCACGTGACGTATCAGAACTTTTCCCCCATTGCCGGCAATGGGGTGGGCATGGTTTTGGCGTGATGCATCCGGCCCGTGGGCCGGCAATTTGACATGCCTGCTTTATAGCTATCATATAAAGAGTACACGAAGAACAAGGAAGCCAAGTTACATTAGAGAGACATATATTCCATCTTTATGGATGTTTATTTATTTATTTATTTATTTATATGTTTGATCTATATCAAACATATCAATGACTCCGAATGGCCTACAGTTCAGAAAATATATTACAATTAAAAATTTGATTGTATTTAAGTGTATTTAAATAAATTCAAATGTAATTCAAACATTTTAAAACAATAAAAAGAGTAAAGCCAGTAAAGAAAACATTTAAAACATTCAATTTGGCATATACCAGAGCAAGATATTTAGCCTGTTAGCAACAGAGTCAGGATATAGGGCCTTTGGCACATTCATCACCCTGATCTTCCATGGAGATTGTTATCCAGAAGTGACTAGAAACATCCTTCACGGCATTCGAGAAACGTGAAATCTGTATGACTAAAAGGCTAACAGGGTTGGGGTCATTCTGAAGGGAGGCATGTTCTTTCCTTCTGGTTCCTGCCAACTGAAATTCTTTGGCTGACGAGATGTGCAACATGTCCATTCTGTTTGAACTAGTTGGACAGATAGAGATTTTTGAAAAAGGGTGATCCTTCAGGTACGCTGGTCCCAAGCCATGTGGGATTTTATAGATAACCACCTTGATCGTGTTCAGGGTCCTATTTCCATGTAACTAAAGCACTATGTCCTGAAAGCCTCCATTTCTTCATGTGCAACCCTGATTTTCCATTATTTTGTGCATGGATTTTGTCAAAGAAATTTCAGCAGATTCCATGTACATGGGTTTCCTGAATGCCATGAAGGATGGTTCTTCAAGGCATACTTTTGGTTATCAGCCTCCATTTATGGAAGACTAAAAGGAGCTACCTAAAATTTATGGATGAGGGACCAGTTCGGTCACTCTGGAGAAGAGACAATACAAAGCCACAGTAAGATTAACTTGCTCTTTAATAGGAACATGATCTCTGAAGTTCCAGCCATTCAGGAAGATGGCATGAATTGATCTGAGTTGCTTGCTACCAGAGACTTCAATGGCATATTTTCATTTCCAAATTCACTCTTGCAATGTTCTGTGACAGAATTTATGCACTGGGATGAGGGACAAAAATCTCAGTATTGAGAGGACATTAACCAGGTCAAAGGCACTTGAGACCACTAACTTAAAATTTTCAGGAATAGGACTTGACATCTGAGAGGCAGCTTAGTCAGACTTTTTCTCCAGGTCTTAAGGCTGCTTGCCTTCTTCCTTGATGATGGTCAATCCAAGGAGAAGATGACAGCCCTCCTTTTGTCACTCATTTCATCCTGAGTGATGTCATGTAAGTAGGAGTAGCAGTACAATATTGTTGTTGATGGCAAGAGAACAGCAAAAGGGAAACTCACCACCACCATTCTTCTAGTTCTTCCTTTCTGTCCCGCAAATTAAGAAATCTCTGCAGTGAATTATAGCAACTATCATTTTTTTTGAGCTCTTTGTTTATTTTAGTATACCAACATGGAAAAGCATATTCAAAGCTGTCTTTACTGGATTTTGAGGATTGCAGGTTGCTCAACCTTGGTGACCCTAGGTAAGCCCGGAATCCTGTATGAATGTTGCAGTACATTATTGTGGTATGGTTTCTAACTCTTAAAAGCTATTTCTGCAAATGTGCAAAAACTATTCACTGCATGCATTCTTCTCTCTCTTAGGGCATTTAGAGAATTGTCTCAGAGGACATTAAATTAATTACTGAGGAGGGTTGGTTTTTTTAGAAAAAGAAAAAAAAATCTAAGCTAGCTACAATATTGACTTTTAGTCGATGTTGCTATAGCGAAGCCCACTTCACACAGGAAATTGCAGGTAGATATCTTAAGTATTATTTTTGATATTATAAACCTTAAAAAACTCTATTTTGGGAGCTTTTGTATAATTACTTATACAAGGACAAGGTAAACAATTTTTGGCTGTAATCAAATCACAGTACTAGTACTAACCTGAACTGAAATGGTGAGTGACGTTCCTCCAAAATGTTGCTCCACGACGTTGCCAACTGCTTGTGTTGTGCGAAATAAATCAGCCACTTCTTCGGGATACAAGTCCCGGAAACGCTCCACAGGGCGAAGAGGGCAAATGAGAACATCTGATTTATACAAAGTTAAGGAACAACTTTGTCTAAGGAAAATACAAGACACTCAGTTCCACAAAAATATGTAGAAGAGAACCTGTTCTTCAATAAAATTTGAAATATGAAAAGAAAGAAGGAAGGAAGGGATTATACATTTTTAAATGCTTGACTTTCTCACTGAATAAACTTTCTCCTCCTTTATCGCAAAAATAGCCCCAGGATAACAAGATTTATTTGCAAGTTAGAAAAAAAATAACATCCAGAAGTTAGGGAAAGAAGATATATACACGACTGTCTAATGTTTTGGATAAAACTCCATTTCATAGTTTTCAAATTGTATAAAAGCTTCTGCCAATGTAATTGTATGCACATCTCCTCAGAGGTAAATTCCACTGAGTACCATAAGATTTCTTGATCTAGTTAACTATATAGAGGATCACAGTGTAAATGAGTCAGGAAAATACCCAGATTTTCAGATCATTTGCACAGTTCTTTCTGAAATGCAGTATCTGTTTGAGCCCTGAAGAGGAAAAAAAGACAATCACACAGGAATGTGCATATACTGAAGTACAGTTGAACACACTTGCACAAGCTTTCACTGTCATGGAGACATTCCTGAGAAAATATAACAGAAATGTGTAAAGCTGACCTTAAATGTAATTTACTGGTCTAAAGTGAATAAATTGGGATTGAGAGTCAAATAATTGCACTGTTAAAAGCTGGGGCAACTCTTTATGTACTGCATATCTTCCACAGCCAGAACCAAAATTTATGTTGATCTAGGCACATTTAGCTTTCTTTTAGATTGTAATCAATAATTTGATTGGCATAATCAATAAACAGAGTACTTAGACTACAAGCAGCTGCATAAACTCTTAGGATCCTTGGGACATCTTCCCTTTGAAATTTTTTGGAACTTAATAAGTAAAATTCCTGGAACACAGAATACTGGTTACCATATTTCAAGCAGAATTTTCCAGAAACATTTGCTGTCTTAAGCATTTACTTGTACCATGAATTTACTTGGAAGCAATTTTTAGTCAGATCCTTGGACGTTATCCAAGTAAGCCTATATACGATTTTCACATCACCTCCAAAGAAAGTCATATTGAGTGCACTGAGACCTCTTTCCAGCTTTACATTTTAGCCCAATCCCTAGTTTTCCTTAGGAAACTAAGTCTTCCTGAACTCATTGCTATGTGTGGTAAAATAGGGTAAAACCAAGCCATATCAGACTGCAGTTTTGCACATATTGTCCACTTAGTGCAGGGGTGGGGAACTATGGCTCTTTTATGACTTGTGGACTTCAACTCCCAGAATTGGGAAATGGTGGCATGCTGGCTCACTAATTCTGGGAGTTGAAGTCCACAAGTCATAAAAGGGCCATGATTCCCCACCCGATTTAGTAAAAGCCAATCTACACAATAGGACTTATTTCAGAGTAACAAGGCCACAGCTGCTTCATAAAGGAGCCGATTGATGGAAATATGTTCAATCAAATTGAGATTAGAAAACAGCATATCTATTTTCTGCTGGGATTCCCTTTTGGATTCTGTCGCTTATTCATCTGCCTAGAGTAGAAGGAACTGCAGGGCTTAATAAGTTCCCCTCATTTATTTGCTAGTCTTTCCGGGAGGCTGCAGAAAATGCCTCCATAAATGATGCCGCCGGCTGAGCCAGGAGCCCAAAGGGAAAACAGGGAAGTTGCAGTGAGCCTTGATTTCTACACCAGGAATAAAGAAATAAGAAAACTAATTAATTTTCCTCATTAAAAAGAGGGAAGGAGCGTCAAGGCAAAAACTGGGTAGAGGCCCATTGGTTTATTTTTCAGAAGAAAAGATAGGGAGCATTTTTACCTGTGGGGGTTTGAGAAATTTAGATAATTACCCTTCTTCTGAAGCACTGCTTTATTATTATGGGTCAGTGAACCATTTACACATGGAGAATATCTTTACATTTAACCCCCAGCAAAACTGTGCCTAACATTCACTTTTACTTTCTTTTTCTTTTTTTAAATGTCCTATGGAATTCTGTCCTAGTTGCTTCATATTCTCCTTTGATATTAATACTCCACACCATTAACATCCCCAAGTAGGACTAGAATTAATGTTCACCCATTTCAAATGTCATATGGCTTTCAGAGTGTCAAAGACAATAAGAAGATAGCCAAAAGGTCCCTTGTTTCTTTTGGAAGCCAAAAAACCCCCCACCTTTTCATGGGTCACTGTATTCTTTTCCTGTACTTTCCCCCACATCCTTTGGCACAAAAAATTCACACTAAAATAGAAATACTTTTCAGTACTAGATCATTAAAAAGCATGCATTCTAAAATATATTCTCCTCTTACAATGCAAATGCTAAAATGTGTTTTGATTTTTTGTATGGGCTGAATCAAGAACGGCCCTGAAAAAAAAATAAGGAGGCAGAAAAGTCAGTGGATAATTAATTTCCAGGCAATTATTAATTACTTTCCGTTCTGATTGCCTTGCCTTCCTTAGAAATCCAGGCAATATCTCCAGGATGTCAAAGTTTAGCAAAACTGATTGGTACCATTTTTTCCCCATTTTTAAAGCTTCCTTATAGCTTCAGTACTTTCTGTAGGTTTCTATCACATTCTCAGGGTTACAAGGGCATGAAACAAGCAAGAGAGGTTTCTCAAAAATAAGGTGATTTTTTTTCAATATAAAAAAAAATCAACAGCAATACTTCATCTCATACATGGTGTCCCCTTTTCTTCTGGGCTGTAATGGTCAGGCTTCAGGGTTACTAGGTTTAACCCAATTTAAAATGGCAGGCCTGGGGATACTCATTAAATTTCATCAGACAAATAACATTGTTAAAGATTTCTGAAACCACTGTGAAAAATACTGGAAAAACAGGGCCTATTTTAAGCAATAAAAAAGAAGGGTAAGAGGAGTTGATCCTATCTTTAGCTTTGTCTATAATCATTACTGAAAAGCTCCATTGTACTCTCTATATACCTGATGCCTAATCTGGCTGATGTAAAATGCAGAGAGCACAGACAGAGAATGGGTCTAAATGAACATCTTAGCTTCTCATTTCTTTGATATATAAATTGTAAAGTGTAATTTGGGACCGTCACATACCAGATCTATTTTATATCTCTGGCAGGCGAAGCAAAGTAGCATCAATACAGGGTTTGCAATTAAAACCACTAAGCAATTTTCCTTAAATATAATTGAATACTGACATACATCACAAGCACTATGACATCATTGTGCAAAATCATATATTGATTGATTGATTTTTCACATATTTAGACTACCCATCTCCCTCAAAGAGGGAGTTTTTCATGCCCTTTGAGCAATGCTGTTGTGATGCACAAGGTGTCACTTGTTCCTGTTTGCCCTCCCTACGGATGCCTATATCGCCAGATCCACAGTATTATCTTTCTTTTTTTTTGTATAGATTTTATTAGTTTTTATAGGGTTAGGAATAAGGTGGGGTCAGGGTTGGGGTTGGGATTTGGGTTGGGGTTGGGATTTTTCCAAATAACATTCTCAATATTTAGCAAACAGCATAATGTCTGGGTTCATGTGTTTAACAAATAATAATAGGTAATAGTTAATTATTATAACCAATATGTTAATTAATCACTCAATAGCCTTCTTCTTGCTAATATATATTCAAAATTACATATCACATTCCTTTCTCTCTATGTGAGGGAGATCTGGCTGTGACATCTGTCATCCTATTGATTGCCAAGGTTGATTCGGCTGATCTGGCTGGCTAGGCGGGTGTCCCCTTCCTCCCTCACTGCTCCACGTGCGTCCCTCCCAAAGCTGCATGCTCGGTGGAAGAGGACGACCATCCCAGATAGAAGGAATGTACCGATCTTCGGTCAAGGGTATACGATAGCTACACTCCCCTGCTAGAACCTCCAAACAAGCTCAAGGTCCACAGTGTTACCTTTCTCTGCACATTTTAAATAAATATCTGTTAGTTTCTTGTGCTTTAAAGGAGACAGTGGGAGAATGATACTTTCAGACTTGCAAGATTCTGTTAATGTACTTTTACAATAAAGTAGAATTAGTTTATCTGGCCGAGTTTCCTGTCTGGTCTACCTGGTAAAGCTGACATCAATCTTGCAAGTCTGAAAGTACAATTCTCCCACCATTGTCTTTACAGTCTGAGAAACTAGAGACAATCCCTCCTGAGCTTCTTGTCCCTTCCACTCTCTGGCTTTAGGCTATGCTCTCTCTTATCTGGCTGTTCCCTCTGTGGCATCTCTTCATCCCATCTCCCAAGGTCTTTCCCACACACCATTACATATAGCCCTACATGTATTCTGCATGTATCATGGCCTCCAGAATAGAAAATACACTCCCCAAGAAGATACTTTTGATTTAAATTCCCCCATTATGTAGAAATATGGTACTTGCACATCTCTTTTGCCAAGCTCTTTACTGTCAATAATTGGTTTGCAGATTGATTTTAATTGTATTTATTTTGTTTTATACCTATGTACTTTTTAATTGTTGTAAGCAGCTAAAAAGAAAAATGGCAAAGAAAAGAAATGTAGCAAATGAAATGACTGGATGAATGAATGAATGAATGAATGAATGAATGATGTAGAGCATAATTTCTTTGCCTTTTTTTCTTCAATGGAAAAAGATAAAGATTGTCATGACTTTAATACAAGCTACATACCAAAGAAAAACTGGGAGAAACAAACTAAAACCCTCAATATATAATAATACACTGATGCCACAGAGAGGAAGTTATTTTATAGGGGCCAGCCTATTCTCTGCTCTCGAGTGAAGCAAATCAGTAAATGGCCCTAAATCTTGGGAAGTGGATACATCAAATAGTTGATATTCTGTCAGACAAATAAAGGCCCGTCTGCCTTTTTCTACTACCTGGCATTCTTTCAATCTATCACGTTATTTTCCTTCTGCCGGAACTAATTTCATGCTTGTCTACACAAATTGCCATGGTATCAGAACAAGGAAGGTTTCAGTATGTTTACAGTGATGTTGCTCTGGCCCCATATAACTCACCAGCGATGTCAGCGAAGTCAGCAATTCAGACTTCCAACTTTTTGTGCAGATGTGTTGGTTTGTATTGGTCTGGATTCCCAGGAAGGAGAGGATGCATTTCAGAGGAGTAAGAGACAGCTCAGTTCAGATAGTTTGTGTGAGAGGAAAGGGATGAAGATAGTCTCTCCCAAAGTTCCCAAAGTATATGCTTCATGTAGGTAGTAGAGTGCTTTATTCTGGCAAGATTCTGTCTATAGGTGTGGAACAATAAAGAACTTTGCTTTGGAAGAATCACATGTCTTTCTTGGTTTTGAGGGCCTGACAGCAACTCATCCATCATTAAAACTGTTCAGTAATATTATCATTCATAAACTTGGGTGGCTGACTAGGCCTCAACAACTTATCAAGGCTTCTGGATATCTCTGCCCTCCCTGTTTAAGTCTAGATGCCCTTGAAATTCCAACCAACTGTGCCCTGAGGTCTGTGAGAAATTAAAAATTATTTATTTTATTTCAATGTATTTATTTTTTACATTTTTGAACCACCCATCTCCCACAGAGAGGGATTTTTATTTACTTAATGTATTCATGTGATATATCCCCAGTCTATGAACCAACCATACAATAACGAGTAAAAGAACATTATAATTTCAATAATTAAAATAACCTTAAAACTGAATGATATTTTGATTATTATGAGTTGTAAATTATGTTATGATGTGCTTCCCAATTTCAATGGGACAATTTGGGGTGGGGGCTTGGGAGCTTTTATGAAATCTATGTATTGTCCATTATCCTACAGTTCACATTCTGATAGAAGAGAATATTTGTAGTTCAGGGTTAAAATGAGGGGTCTTTGGTCCTCCCTGAGCTTGGTTGAAACCAGCAACGCTAACGGGGCAAGCCACTAGAATATAAACTGAGAGCAAACTGACCCCAGTGGTGGGATTCAGCCGGTTCGCACCAGTTTGGTAAAACCAGTAACGAATTTTTTGTTGACTTTGATGAACCGGCTGATGCCCTAGCCCAGGGGTAGGCAACCCAAAACACTCAAAGAGCCACTTGGACCCCATTTCCCACCAAAAACAAAACACTGGGAGCCGCAAAATCCTTTTGATATCTAAAAGGAAGATAACACTGCGTATATCCTTTTTTACCTTTATTATATATGGACTTCAACTCCCAGAATTCCTGAGTCAGCATAGCTGGGCTAGCTAGCTCTCTCCTGCCCTTCCTGCTTCCTGCTTCCTGCAGAGACGCAGCCAAGGCAGGAGCCCCGCCCCAAAAGCTTTTCAGCTTGTTGGAGAACACCGTGAGTCCACTCTCTTTTACACACACACACACACACACACACACACAAACACACAAAAAACACAGAAAAAAACACACACACAAACACAGAGAGAGACAAAGACAGAGAGAGAAGCAGGGAAGCGCAAGTGCCTCTCTCTGTCTCTGTCTCTCTCTGCAAATGGCAGGGGAGGTTGAGCCACAGAGGAAAGCTCAAAGAGCTGCATGCGGCTCTGGAGCCGCAGGTTGCCGACCTGTGCCCTAGCCCTTTTCCACAAATCCCAGAACAGGCCACTGGAAGTGTGTGGATGCCACTTCTGGAAGTCTGTTCTGAGTGAGGGAGGCCTCCCAGGCCCAGAACAGCCCATCGGAAGTGCATGGATGCCACTTCCAGAAGTCCGTTCTGAGCCTCGAAAGCCTGGAGAAGACTTCTGGAAGTGGCATCCATGCAGAGAACCAGTTGTTCATGTATTTGAATCCCACCACTTCCTGACCCTGATAATAATATTCATTATCCTTCATTAAGGAAGAAAGGGAACCTGCTGAAAAGACACCAAGCTTACTTGATTTTGAGAATCCAGGCCCAAGGACCAAAACCAGAATAGAACTGTGTCTGACTCCTCCTGATACACATGCCTGTGAACTCTGATCCTAATCTGAAGTATGAATTACCTAGCCCACAAAAATATTGATATTGTTTACATTGCTGCAAAAAGGTTATGTTGAGGGACAGCTTGGGAGGGAAAGTCCACTCAAGAGTAGGATGTTACTCTCAAGTTTCCAGGTACCTCCAAGTAATCCTGTTCAGCCTTGGCAGTGCTTGGTTAGTTAGGACAGGGGTCCCCAATCTCCAGTCCATGGACCGGTACCAGGCCATGGAATGCCACCAACTGGTCCTCACAAACAAGCAAAGCCCCATCCACAGCATGCAGACAGCACACAAAACCACGCACTCTCCGGTACATGGAAAAACCTTTCTCCACGGAACCAGTCTCTGGTGTCCAAAAGGTTGGGGACCTCTGAGTTAGGAGCTTCCAATATTAAGGACTCTATCCGAGCATAGTCAATCAGAGAAACATGTTTTATAAGAAGTTCGTGATGAAGTCTTGACATTAAATGTTGCTTTCTTTAATTTCTTTAATTTCTTCCTGTGGTACACGTTAAAATTACATTACTGGAAAGAAATTTGGTATCTCAACCTTTGGATTAGATGGCACTAAGATGTTGTCTCTTTGTCCCATTGGGAATGCTTCCAATGTTTTGGACTTTAAATTGTTAATGATTTTTATGCTAATAAGTTTACCTGCCAGGGGAGTAATTCTAAACACCTATTATATGTTTATTTTTAAGAGAACATGTGCTTATTTGCATTTCAGTCTGTGATAATCTCTTTGGACTGAATGTATACCATGTATTATGGAATGCTTCTTAGTAAGAGATCTATTGGGATGGAGATTAAGGCTGTGAGCATCCTTTTAGGCCTCACAGCTTTTTATTGTGTTTGACTGGCCAGATATATGTTCCTTTTCTCACACAGAGAGATGGCAGAACCTGTTACAAGTCTTGCTGAGTGGTAAACTTTCAATCCTTTCCCACTAAGACTTATGGAAGATTCTGCTGAGTGGGACAGATATATGATGGGAAATAAGTAGATAATTTGGATGGATCAGTATATCTCCCCACTTTAATCTCTTATGAGCCATGGTGGCGCAGTGGTTAGAATGCAGTATTGTAGGCTAATTCTGCTGACTGCCAGCTGCTTCTGGCTTTCCCTATCCTGACTTTACTTGTTGGAAGCCAGCTGGGAAAGTTATAACCAGCAATCGCATGATCTTGGATCACTGCAACCATTGTAAATATGAGGGCAATTCTGAAATAAACCTCTGTTTGGCTATCAATGACAGACACTCGCAGATACAGAGCTTTTATTATGCACATTAGAAAACTACAACATTACATTACTTTTTGACATAATCGCCATTCAAATTGAGCCACTTGTCATAACGTCTTACAATGTTTGAAATCCCTTAGTTGTAGTCGCTCGGTGCCAAATCTGGGTTGTAGGGTGTGTGTGATCAAAAACATCCCAACGGAACTGCTTCAAAAGTTCTTGGGTGTGTCTAGCAGTGTGTGGGAGAGCATTATCGTGAACCAACACCACACCAGAAGTGATTCCACAGAAAATCCCGCCAAATGTGAAGATGCCAAAGGAGTACTGCTAGTGAAGTTCATGGAGCGTGGTTTGACCATCATTTCAGACGTCTACTATGAAACATTATGAAAACTCAGATGAGCCATCCATAACAAGCGTCGGAGCATGCTGACTTCTGGTGTGGTGTTGGTTCACAATAAGTAATGTAATGTTGTAGTTTTCTAATGTGTATAATAAAAATTCTGTATCTGCGAATATCTGTCATTGATAATCAAAAGGAGGTTTATTTCCGAATTGCCCTCATACATGCTGGCTGCCAAGCACCAGAATTCTGATCACATGACTCTGGGGATGCCATGATGGCCATAAGTGCGAACATTAGTCATAAGTCACTTCTTTCAATGCCATTATAACTTTGAACTAAACAAACGGTTGTAAATCAAGGACTACCTGTAACGGTAAGTGTTAAGTTCTTGGTTCGCATGCGAAAGATGAAGACACATGGTGACTACAAGAACTCTTTATTCTCCTTCTCCAACTCCAAGCAAAGAAGTAAAAGGCATGCAGGCCTTTTATAGGGCTTGAAACCCGGACAGAGTGAACCAATAGGAATTCCTCTTCTTCGCGCCTTGCGCATGCGCACAAGGCTGGCGCCGCTCTGTCTGGTCCCGGGCAGCTTTTACAATGCCCAGGACCATTTGCAACCTTTCTGGGCCTGCTGAGTTTCCTCAACAGGTCCAGGACACAACAGTAAGTATGCTAGCAACTTTCTCAGGAAGGAAAAAAAGGTACCTTTTAAGAAATCAATTTGTGCAGGCCAGTAAAACAAGAGGCAAGAAATGAGTAAACTGTATCTTGTTTGATTCCCAATAAAATAGCAAACCGTGTTCAGCTTCAAAATATAAACAGAGGCTAAGAGGATGAACTCCTGGTGGGCTGGCAGAAATTATCTGTTTTCTTTGCATAATCTAAGATAGTAGTTTCCTACCAAACTCAAAGTACATTCTTTGCTTTATTTTTGTCTCCTAATCTCCCTTGCTTCTTCTCAGTCTTTCCAAGGGGGAAAAAAAGTCATTAAGATTAATCAAATTATCCTAACATCAACAATCTTGATATAGCAGCTTTGCACATGTTTACATGAATACAAAAAGCAGGATGCAAACAGGGAGAGGGAACCAAAGGAAATCAATATGAATCTCCAACAGAGATCTGTGCATGCTTCACTTGATAAAGTTGAAACTTTAAACCTCCACCAGAGAGGTTTATTGTACCACTTTTGCACAGCCTATTGCTTAATGTCACCAGCCCCGTAATCACCCCAGATCAGATGAGCTTTGCCGTGAAGGCTGTAACATTCTCCTAAAAATAAACCTGAGATGAAGGGGCATGCTTCAAATTAGAATTGAAATACAAATGAGGGAAATCAAGAATTGATGAGATCAATGAGGTCGCAATTAAAAACTAGGAGAGAAAGGAGATCAGAAGAGCCAGCTGGACAAACCTACATTTCCGGGCTACAGACAATTCTTAGTCTAATTTCAAAAGCTCTTTGCAAGTGATCATTTCTAATCTCTAGTAAAAGCCATTGGACATTTAGTTATTTGGTAGAAGAGGGAGAAAGGAAGAAAAGAAGAAAGGGAAAACAAGTGTCAGAACAGGGGAAAAAAAGTATGAGAGAAAGAAAAATAAATATATTTCTGCCTCCATAGATGGCTTCCTATCCTAATCCACCATGTGGAACCTCAATCTGAATTGTAACTATAGCAGAAGCAAGGGTTAAAGCAGGGGTCTTCAAACTTGGCCCTTTTATGACTTGTGGACTTCAACTCCCAGAATTCCTCAGCCAGGCATGCTGGCTGAGGAATTCTGGGAATTGAAGTCCACAAGTCATAAAAGGGCCACGTTTGAAGACCCCTGGGTTAAAGATTCTTCCTTGGCCATGCTAAGGACCTGATCTGGACTGGGATATTTCATGTTGGAAGCTCATGTATTGATAGGGGAACCTGAAAATAAGATCAAATGGGGTTAATCCCAGTTTTATGATGTAAAATCAAAGTTCATTTTTAATCACCTCCAACCCAAGCAGAAACCCAAAAGACCTAAGCCAAAGATAGGGCATCATGCAATATACAGGCTTTTCTTTTGCAATTTGCCTCTTCCGTCTATTTAAAAAAAAACTACTGCTACATTTAATCACTTTTTAATCAGTAGAGAGAGCTGTTACACTGTAAAAAGAGCCTGTGTCACGACTGCTTTCTACTGATAAAGAAAGAAACAAACTGCAATACTTTGGAAGGGATGATTTTTTTATTACGAAGTAGTGGTGGTGGTAGTGGTAGTAGTAGTAACAACAAAACTGTTGACTGTTCACTATGCATTATATCCCCATAGTCAGGGCTTTTTTTCTCATAGAACGCCCAGAACGGAGTTCCGGCACCTTTTTTGGATGGAACCTTATAGGGTAGGCAAGGCGGGTTGTATGACATGTGTGAGTTCCGGCACCTTTTTTTTTTTTAAAGAAAAAAAGCACTGCCCATAGTGATATTGATAGATGATAGCTGCCCCATAGAAATAGAAGCAGCAATTTATTTCAGATCAAACAATCAAAGAAGAACAGAATGCTGGCAAGGAAAATCACTGTATGGTCAATTTCTACAAAAGATTGAGTGCAAAGCAGATAAAGATAAAACCTGGCAATGTCTTACAACTGGAACATTTAAAAAAAAGAAACTGAAGGCTTGATTTTTGACTGCTCAAGAGCAAGCCATTCAAATTAATGCCATCAAGGCCAGACTTGAAACATCATCAAACGATCGAAAGTACAGATTGTTCAAAGAAGCAGAAGAAACAGAAGATCATATACTCAACTTGGGCAAGAAGATCATACCAACTCATTATAAACAATGAAATAATGTCGTCACCAAAATGATTCAATCAGAATAGAGCTGGAAGGGACCTTGGAGGTCTTCTAGTGCAACCCCCTGCTCAAGCAGGAGACCCTATACAATTTCAGACAGGTAGCTGTCCACCCTCAACTTTTGAAGGCAAGCTGTTCCACTGGTTAGTTGTCCTCACTAATTCCAGGTTGCTTCTCTCCCTGAGTTGTTTCCATCCATTGTTTCTTGTCCTGCCCTCTGGTGCTTTGGTGAATAACGTGACTCCCTCTAGCAGTACTGGAAAACTGCTATCATGTCACCCCTAATCCTTCTTTTCTCAAGGCTGGCCATACCCAATTCCTGCAACCATTCTTCATATGATTTTGTCTCCAGGCCCTTAATCATCTTAGTTGCTCTTTTTTGCACTTTTTCCAAAGTCTCAACATCTTGTTTTGTAATGTGGTGACCAAAACTGGATTCAGTAATCCAGCCACCCAGAGTCATTGATTGTGATGGGCAGCTGTAGAAATTGATTGGTTGATTGATTGATTGATTGATTGATTGATTGATTGAATGAATGAATGAATGAATGAATGAATGAATGAATGAATGAATGAATGAATGGACCAACCAGCCATGGTGGTCTGAGTAGTTATTGGCACTCTCGGTGCCAAGCCCAAAAAATCTTGGATAGTGCTTAGAAACTCTGTATTGACAAAAATTCCATCTTTCAATAACAAAAGGTTACACTGTTTAGATCTGCACATATACTATATTGATACATTACAAAATACTAGATTCATGGAAAGAACTGAATTCATTTAAAGTTCAATAGTAGCAAAATAACTGGAAGCTGTGATTTCAAATTGTTTTATATATATGCTGCTAATAAAAATGATATGTCCCCACCCACTTTTTATGCATGGTACTTGCTGTGGAACAGGACACGATACAACCATTAAAGCATCAGAAACTGTAAGTCTCTGTAGAATGAGTGCACATGACTTTATCAGGTGAGTTTGTTTTCTTCGATATTCAAATCGGTCACCTGTGCTTGTACTTTCAGTTCTCTATGGTAGACTAATTCATTGTCCTTGATTTTTGTAAAATTCCTTGGTGGTTTTGTTTAATCTATGAAAAACAATGGGCAAAATTCTTGGCCAACATAGTGAAACTGACTCTAATGGTACCTAAAAATACCAATGCCAATGTAATAGTGGAATGGGAGGAGAAACCATTTTTTTATTTCACTCCTACCTATTGTTGCTTGATCTGGCAGCTAGAGTTAGATTCTGTTCCAGAATAGTGCCTGAAACCTGGCTGTGTAACAAAGTAAACAAAGCATTCTCAAGCATCAGGTTTTATGAGGTGTGAATCATACAAATGTGAGGATTATGTTGACATTTACTGAACCCTTGAGTCAAGGAAATTAGACATTTATTTTATAGATATCTGAAATTGGCTGCTTTCTCAAAGTCCTGCATCCCATTCCAACAGATCATTTACCTTTTGTCTTTAGTCTAGCAATACCTAACCTGGTGTCTGATAGATGTTTGGGGACAAGTTATTCTGGAAACTGAAGTCCTAACATATCCAAATACATCAGGCTGGGGAAGATTGCTTTAGATCAGGGTTCTTCAAAAAAGGTCAATATTGAGGTTGATGGGACTATACAAAGGGCTGACGTTGTTGTTATTTTTATTATTTGTAGTCCTATTAGTTAAATAGTAT
Organism: Protobothrops mucrosquamatus; assembly: GCF_001527695.2. Taxonomy (NCBI): domain Eukaryota; kingdom Metazoa; phylum Chordata; class Lepidosauria; order Squamata; family Viperidae; genus Protobothrops; species Protobothrops mucrosquamatus. Next base: position 389,156 of record NW_015386170.1, on the reverse strand, counting down.
TTAATGAATTATTTTCATTTGGTAAATATTTGTGAACAATTTGAAACTTCATGAAAGGATAGATGAAGTATCTATGGAGATTCTCAGTCATCCAGGTCATGGTTGTCCCAAAGGTGCTTTTTCAAGAGGCAACTGGATTTTCTTTGTTTTTCCTTGAAGATATTTCACTTCTCAACCAAGAAGCTTCTTCAGTTCTGACTGAATTGTCAGGAATGGAAGGATTTATGTTCCTCATCCTGATAGATGAGGTTAAGAATTTGAGGACCCCTTGCTTTAGATTATGGGAGGTGTTAACCCGTCTTGGTTTTCCATCCCTACAACTTCCTACAAAGTCAGGACATTTTAACTTCTCAGAAACCCATATGTAGAATTCTACATATGGGTTTCTGAGAAATTAAAACTTCCTGTCTTTGTAGGGTGGCAAGGCACTGTTTAATCAGCCTGATTTTATTTTATTTTTTAAAAAACCTCCTTTCTAGAGATTACAATTAAATACTTTTGAGGTTTCTGCATGGTGAGAATAGCTCCTAGTCAAGTAACTGAAGAAATCTGGGACAAAGTAACTGAAGTTATCTTAATTCTTTAACTAAGCTGCTAATAGGAGATCTAAGGGGAATCTGCAATAAAAGTTGGGAATGTAAGTTCCCCCTGCTAACAGAAATGCTTCTGTTCAGTTATGCTGAAAAGGTTAAGCAAGTCAATTGATCACCCTCTTGGGCATTTTCCCTTTTTTCTTCCATCACACATCCTGGGGCTGCTTTAGTTCTTTGTGGTTTTTTTCCAGTCTGGTAATATAGTTCTGCTACTTCGGAGCTACATAGAATATAGAATCATGGGGCTGGAAGGTATCCTGCTCAAGACAGGAGACCTTATTCCATCCTGGTCAAATGGTTGTCCAGTCTATTCTTGAAAACCTCCAGTGATGGAAACCTTCAGCTTCTAGAGGCAAGCTGTTTCACTGATTGATTGTTCTCACTATCAGGAAATTTCTCCTTGGTTCTAGGTTGAATCTTCCTTTAACAAGCTTTGACCCATTGCTTCTTGTCCTATCCTCAGGTGCTTTAGATAATAAATCAATCTGTTCTTCTCTGTGACAGCCTTTCTGGAAAACAGCAATCATGTCTCTCCTAAACCCTTCTCTTCATTAGGCCAGACATATCTAGTTTCCTTAACTGTTCATCATGCTATTTAGCCTCTAGACCTTCTATCATCTTTGTTGCTCCTTTCTGAAAACCTTCTAGAGTCTCACCCAGCATTCCAAGTGTGGTCTTACTAATGCAGAATAAAACAGTATAATCACTTCAACTCCAAGCAAGTTTGGAGAAAAATTGCCATCATGGTGGCATCCCACATCTTCTCCCTCTGCTATGTTATCTTGAAACCAGCTGAAGTATTCTGAAGAAGTCAGAAGCTCGGTCACTATTTTGTCACATTTTGATTGATGCTACTAAAGATATTGTTTGATTTTTGGACTGATTTAATGCTTCAAATTAATGTATCATTTGATTTTATCTTATGAAACTAGGACAAACTCCAATTAACCTTATTTGCATAGCTAAAAATGGTTTCCCCATCACCACATAAGTTTCCAGTACGAAATAGCCTACCTGGATGAGAAGCTTAGCATGGCCAAATGAGGAGTCTTTAATTTTGCTTCCACTATAACTCTACTTGAGATTGAGATTACACAACATCTTGTTGCATTGTCATCATCATCATTATCATCATCATCACCGCATATCTATCACAGGGAGTGGAGGGGAAAATATATGTAATCTGCATTAGAACCACAACATGAGCAAAGACTAAATCGAGATAGCCCAATATCAATTCTCATCCTTACAGTAATAGGTATGCCCTAATGATTTGATGGTGTAAGAACTATCTTCATAGTTAACACTATGCATTTTGTAGCTTGGCCTTTAATCTATATAGCAGTAAAACTCTCGTTTCTGTTTGATTGTTTGTAACTTTCAATTGGGTGAAACTGGGGTCATAGGGCAATGATTTTTTTTTTAAAAAAATCAAAATAGCTCATATGAGCTAACCTACAAAATATGTCCAAAATCTGGGATCCATGACCCACATGGGATTGAACTTCAGAGCAAAGCTGTGATTCCTTCAGTGCTGCTGTGCTGCTGTAGTCAGCTCTAGTCAGCTGCAGTGATTACCATTTCCAACACTCTCTACCAACTTCCTACAAGGAAAGTCAATGGGGAAGCTGGCAGAAAGTCAGAAGTTGCTCCTGCTCCCACTGTCTTTTTTGCCCAGCAGTATTTCTCTGTTTCAGTAAAGAAATATCTCTGAAACGATGATCCCGATGGGTCACAGGTTGTTTAATTTCTTTCTGTAAATAGCATAAATGAAACAACAAAATGAAAGTAGATGTCCTTTGTTCCAAAAAATTTATTGTAGAAAAGGCTACAACTTTTGTAATAGGTACAGTATAGGCTCTTGAAATAAGAAGTCACAAGGTGCTGCAGTCAGAATCAGATGGAAGATAATTTGTGGCTGATAGAATCCTTGACAAGCACAGGGAAAACAGTGTCAGTCTATTCTGCCATGCTTGTGCCAAGGGATTATAATAACCAATGCAATAATCTATTGAATCAACTTTCACTCTGCACACACCAGCAAAAGTGCTGAAGAAATTGAAACATTTGCCCAGCTTCTCAAGTAATGATTACTACCCTGCTAGTAAATTATTCAAAAGCACTCCTCAGTGGACATCTTAGTTTGATATTGTATTTCATACCAGATTTGACACTTTATAAACTTGTTATTTCTCATTTATGACCATTTTCAGGAAGTAGGTAGCATAACCTCCAGATAAAGCTCCACTAAAATGGAGAGAGAGGATTGCTAACTTACCCTGGGAATAAAATGCTGGACTGAATAGTTTTTCCTCTTTCCAAAATTTTTGCTCCCTGCACAAAGCAACTATTTGGGGGGGGGGGGGTTCCACAATGATGGACCATAGATTTTTAAGAAAATGAGAAGGAGGAGTAAGAGAAGTAAAAGGAGAAAGAGAAGGAGAAGGAGGAGGAGGAGGAGGAGGAGGAGGAGGAGGACTAAAATCTGATCAGCCACATTTTTAAACACATTCAAGGGTACTCTGCAAAATAAAATATGAGAAGTGTCATCATTTCAACTGGAACATCTGAGGATACATACATTTTCTCCTGTGCAAAACTAGACACCTCTACATCAAGGACAGATTGGATCCAGCACTTCTTTCAGAATCTACTTATGTTCCTTATTTTGTTAAATTATTACTGGACAACAGTTCTCCCCTGACTATCAGAGGCTGCTTGCTGAGAAAAGTAGATGTCCTACTCCCTACTGAGGTCAGTAGGAACTACTGAAGCAAAGCAGATTCTAATCCTTCCACATTAATGCATTTCTGTTCTCATTTGTTTGGTTTCCTGTGGATTAAGCCACCAGATTCAGGTCACCAAAATGACCTGGCCCCATGCCAATAGGTAGTTAAACTTGTCATTATAAAACCAATCCTTTGTAGGTGACCAGGACTTGGGGGTCTCCTGAAATAAAATACACTTTTGGAGCATGTTATCATTGAACTTCTAGACTTTAAATTTCACAAAGAAGTTGATGTGTTAGTGATCTTTGCCTGGGGCAAGAAAGACACTTTTTAAAATTAATTCTTCATAGACTCTGCATGATCATACTGTAGGTGACAGCTTAGGGCCATTTAAGGCAAAGATAGTACAACTCTCTTCTTCCTCCATAGAGCATTCTATTGAATGGAGAGAATACTCAAAATACAGAAGACAAATGTACAGTGTCTTCAACAAATAATTTGATTCACCTCTTGAAAAAATTTAAAAAGTCTTACTCCCTGGCTTATCAGTATTCAAAAAGACTAAAGATAAAATTATAAGTCAATCTTTTCATATGTTATTAAAATGTGGACTCGTTAAAGAAATAAAATAAAGTTCCAATTCTCAAAGGAAGCCAGTTCTGAGAAACAGATGGAGTAACTTAGTTTTACAACTCTCTTGAGAGCGTAAGCTACAGAACCTTTGTATTGGATTAGATCTAGTGGTGGGATTCAAATATGTGAACAACCGATTCTCTGTGCGGATGCCGCTTCCGGACGTTCTTTCAGGGCCCGGGCAACAAAAAATTAGTGGTATGAACCGGTTGAATCTCACCACTGATTAGATCTGTTGCTCTAACTCAAATGAAAGGGTTGTTGCTGTTTTACAGTAATCTGGATTTATTTTGCAGAAGGTTCTAAACTCTGAGCATTTTGAAAAAATGTTGATTTTTGTTTGCAGATGTTCAAATCTAATTGAGTTGATCGAATCCTTTGGATTTTACCTCATGATATTGAGAAACAAATTAATCTTAGCTGTTTCTTTGAGAAACAGAATTGATTTTAATTGTATTTTATTTGCCCACATCATAGCTTATGCTGCATGCTTTTTAATGTGCTTAGCTATAGGCATGAAATACAGTTTATTATGTATTTATTTAATTAAGTTAATTTGTATGGCTGTCTATCTCACCAAGTGACTCTGGGTGGCAAACAAAATTTATAAAATTAAAAACAATTAGAATAATGCAAGCATTAAAATACATAGCAGCTGAGAATAAAGCACCCATCACAGTGACTAAATTAACCATGAAACGGATCCCTGCACACACTCAAGGCCTCAAGCCTGGGCACAGAGCCAGGTCTTTCAGGACTTATGAAAAGCCAGCAGGCTATTATAATCTGGGGATATTGTTCCAAATGGCAAGCACCACAGCAGAAAAGGCATCTCTTCTATGCCCTGCCAACCAGTATTCATTGGCTGGTGGGACCAAAATCATACCTATCCTGCCTGGATAGAAATAACTGGGAAGGGATGGTCCTTCAAGTAACCTGATCCCAGCTGTGAAGGTGTTTAAAAGTGACAAGTACTTTGAATTGCACCCAGAAGCACACTAGCAACCAGTGCCATCTACTCACCATTGCATTCTGCACAAGTTGAAACTAGACAGTCACTTGTCTGAAACGGTATAGGTTCTCCTGCTTGAGCAGGGGGCTGGACTAGAAGACCTACAAGATCCCTTCCTATTCTATTCTATTCTATTCTATTCTATTCTATTCTATTCTATTCTATTCTATTCTATTCTATTCTGTTCTGTTCTGTTCTGTTCTGTTCTGTTCTATTCTAAATTCTCTTCAAGAGCAGCCCTATATAAAGAGCATTGCAGTGATCCAGACCAAAGGGCATGAGAGCATGAGTGACAGTGAGTACTGCAGGAATGGGCACAACTGGTGCACAGCCTGAAGGAAGGTGTACCATGACTACCACCTGCTCTTTGAGCAAGAGATGTGAGTCTAGAGGAACCCAAGTTTGCACTTGGTCTGCCTGCAGCAGTGTCACCTCATGTCTAGAATGGGAAGATTGGAAACTGGATGAGAATTGTCCAGACTGGCCCCTTGAGAAGGCACACACTCACCTCTATAAGAGCCAGTGGAACTATTTCCTCCTACAAGGAAGAATTAATTGTCACCCGAGCCCTATCACACATCCCCTCCCAGGTAGCCTTGACCAAATGCAGAGTGGCCAAATTAACAGCAACAAGAACCCTCCATGTTATTACTAATGTCTTCATTTCTTCTCTTGTAATTCCTTTCTGAGAAGGCAAACTTAACAACCAGGACTAGTTATTTGATTTATTCCTGGGGATTTCAGAATCAAGGCACTTTATTTTTGTTCTGTGTCCTTTTTGCACACGTGAGTCCATTCTGCCCCATTTCTGCATTAGTTTTCTTTCTACAAAAATCTCCATAAAAGTATTTTCCCACGTTTTGAGGCACGCCTCTCAACCTGCATTTTAAAATGCAGCTGAATGCAGTGTGATATGGCTTTTTAAGCCAAGACTGTATCACTACATTCAGAGAAGTGTGAAATCTGTTGAATAGCTATATTTCAATCCAGAAAGTGCAGATCAGATAAGTTCTTATTGAAAGTCACAAAGATTAAAATTTTCAGATGTACCTATTCAGGGCTAGGATTTGCCAGGAGAAGGAAGAAATTGAAAACGCCAAAATTATTCTCCCAAACCAGTCTGGTCATGTTATTTACTTCCTTTGCAGTGGGAAGTTTATTTCAGTCAGATGGCTTCAACTGCGTTTGCATCAATTCAGACATAGTTGCCTTGAATCAGCTGGTCCCACAATGATGGATCATAAATTTCTAAGAAAAGGAGGAGGAGGTTTTTTTTCTTTTTAATAAATTTACCATTTCTAAAATTCTGTTTTCACTTTGTCATTGTGGAGTACTGAGTATAAATCAATGAGAAAACATGAATTTCAACAATCATGTAGAATCAAGCTGCAGCATTACAAAACTGGCAAAAGTGAAGGGGGTCTGAATATTTTCTGAATGCACTGTAAATTCTAACTATAGCAGTTGTTTCACAAATGGCCTTGAGATCCGATGGGCTTCTTTTCCCCTAATGTGTTTAAAGACAGGCTGGAGTGTCACCTAGTACCGATGTAAAATTCAAAAGGTCCTTTCCAGATTTTAATAGATTAGGAAGAATTGAGCCCTGGAGGTGCAGTGGTTAGAATGCACCATTGCAGGCTATCTCTTCTCACTGCCAAGAGTTCAATCCTGACTGGCTCAAGGACTTAGCTTGACTTAGCTTTCCATCCTTCCAAGTTGGTAAAATGAGGACCCAGATTGTTAGGTGGCAATATGCTGACTCTGCAAACCACTTAGAGAGTGCTACTCTAGAAACTTGCTACCCTAGAAAAGAAACTTTTGCTAGCTTCATTATACTTAATTCTGAATGATCAAGAGGGCTTCAATATTCAGGCAGTTAGATTCCCTCTGGCTTAGGAATATTATGAAGGCAGTTTTGGGTCTTAAGTCTGAAAACTATATCCACCAAATAAATACTGACCCACATTCAAACATCTTTTTCCTTCTTATCTACAGTACTTGAGGGCTGTATGCTTCCTGTTTTGATTCCCCAGATTGCCTTCCCAGTCTCAAGAGTTCAAGACACCACACAAGAGAAATTCTAAAGTATACTATCAATGCTGATGAAATTTGTTAGACTAAAGTAGGGATGTCCAACTTTGGCAACTTTCAGACTTGTGGACTTCAACTCCCAGCCCAGGCATCATGGCTGACTAAGGAATTCTGGAAGTTGAAGTCTGCAAATCTGAAAGTTGCCAAGATTGGACATCCCTAATCTAAAGATTAGAGGTGGTACAAAAGACTCAGTCTGATTTGCAATATGGTTTTCTAAAAAATGTGGAAGAATTGGATAAAATAAAATAAAATAAAATAAAAATCTATCCCTTTTACCTTCTTCCTTCCATTCTCCGCACAACCAACCAAGAAAAGCTGCTTGGAATAAAAAGGTTTTCTTGAAGAAAAGCAAGCCAGAAGTTCTTTCATGCCTTCCTGTTTGTTCACAAAATAGACAAAATCACTCACTTAAAGGCATTAGTGTTTTCAAAAGAAAATGTGGGTGTTTTGTTGTGTTTTTCCCAAGCAACAGAAGTCAGAAGAGAAAAAAGAAGGGGAAAAAACTCATTTCAAAATCTTTTGTAATAGAATATGCTATTGAGTAGATTCTGGAAGCAAAGTAAATAAATAAATAAAAACTTTGCAGATAAACTGCTTTCTGAATATGTCAAAACTAGCCTGTCTCAAGAAAGAATAAAGTTATTTGTATGCAAATTTGTACGCAAATAAAGCCTAATATTTGCTACTAAACCTGAAAGAATATATGTAATTCTGGAATGCATTTAAAGTTTGTCATGGCTTCTTTAAAATGAAATTGCAGCATTGATGGGACAAATAGCCCTATCGGGGAGATGGATGGCATATAAAATAAATACATCAACAAACAAACCAACAGGATCTGTCACTACATACTTTAAAGAAGAGAAAGAGCCACCAGGAGCTGATTCTCCATAAGCAAGAAGTTGACAGCTTGTAGAAGGTAACCTTTGGCATCTCATCAACCAGAAAATAAAACATGGCCTGTTACAGGACTCCCTAAGGGTTGTTTCCTTAGGATAGGATGTTATTCAGATGCTCCACAAAGAAAAAGGAGGGTGGGATCATGTAGGTGTGCTTATGAAGTATTAAAAGAGTCAATGTCTAAATGAGTAGATTAAACCCACCTGGCCAAAATTAGTTGATTTCAAAAGTTGTTTTTTTTAAAAAAAAAAACTCAAAGAAGAGACACAATAGATGCACACATTGTACACAGCAAGAAAAAAAGTAAACTTCCTCAATCCGGTTGCTAGGATACCTGTAAACCGAGTAGCCAATTAGGTCTAGACCTTGAGTGACTTCTTCCCCATCTGCTAATGTACTATGTGGCAGAAGAGAAATTAACCCCAGCATGATCTTCTGCTATTGTCATTACAATATGAAGCTTTGGCTTTATTGCAGGTATCATTAATCAGGACTGAATTCATCATTTGTTTGCTAATATAAGTTAAAGCAATCTTGATCAAAGGCCATTTTCTATTCATTTCTTTTTGATGAATCTAGATGACAACTTCTGTAATTTTATCCTGTTGGAAAATATGGATCAAAGATTGCCAATGTTCAGAATTCAGAATTATTTGATTTCTTATAGGAGCCACTGGATAAATCATCCCCTAATAAAAGAGGTTGTCCCAGATCTGACTAGGCTATACTTAAATTCTTTTTCTTCTATATACAGGTTTGAAAGGCTTTAGAGTATGTGTTTTCTGTAAAATGGGACTACATAAGTGCAATGATAAAGATTCTAGAACATTATAATGATCACTAGCAGACACAAAAGTGTACATAGTTAAAAGTCACTGAAACCTATTATCTCTTATTTCCTTTTTTTATTGTGACATTCCAGTTTGGATTATCTGCTATCCATATCAACTGATGACAAAATACAATACACTAGGAAGAAAATGGGTACAGCATGATCCTAAGCATGTTTTCTCAACAATTGTGTTACTGAGTTGAACAAGACTTACTCCCAAGTCAGTGGATACAATCATGACTGTTCGTGCTGCTAATCATGTGTGAGGGAAAGATGTTGACGAATACTAGGCCTTTGTTTTACTACTTTGTGCAGCAGAATTGGCCTTTGGGACAATAGTTTTACTTTAATATGAACATGAAAAATTTTTTTTTACTTTAACATGGACATACCTGTTAATTGTTATTTTTGTCTGTTTTTAGAACACTGAAGCAAAAGGAACAAGGACTTTACTTGCATAGATCTGGAAGAGGATAATCCAGTTAAACCTCCTTTTCCAACTGCAAAATTCTTTCTGGTCTTGGAAGAACACATATTTTCATTTTTCCTATGGCTCTTAGAAGGGCCCTCATGATGATTTTAGGAATACAGCACCAAATGGAATTCAAGGCCTTTATAAAAATTTAACAGAAGGGATCTTGGAGGTCTTCCTGTCCAGCCCCTTGCTCAAGCAGGAGACCCTTGCATTTCAAGCATTTAAAGGGTTAATATCTCTACTTCCACAGAGCAGCTGTTTCTATTTTCTAAGAAGCAGCACAAAAATGTGATGTAGCTAATATAAAAAAATTGGAATTGTCCCTCATCAATTAATGAACATTTATGTTCTCTCAGTTCAAGGTTTCCTCAAGAACTGCAGAAGAAAAAGACAAAGAGAAGGTAAGATGAGCAACGATAAGGACAAGAAGTGAAAAAAATACATGTGGATCATTATTATCATAATTACCAGGGTGAATTGAATAGCATTTCGAGATACTGTATGTCCTATTTCTATCTACACAATCCTGCAGGAGGCTTCATTCAAAAAAGAATTTGTTTTTTTTAAAGATGCTGGCCTTGTATAATTGAATAGAAGTACAATGTGTTAGTATTAAGAATTTAATCTTTTTGCTTCTTTCATACATAAGAAGTATTTGTTATTTACACAGGAGTTATAAATGTAATATTCTGATATTTTTCTTTATAACTAAGCAAACAACCAAGCCAAAATGAATGCAAAATCTTGTGCTGTGCAGCCCAGGCCAAACTGTCCAAATTTACTTTTCCTTTTAAATGGCTTCACCTCAGATGTTTATTGCTTATCGCTAATATCTTCTCAATTTTTCTTATTCTGACATTCCCAGTCAACTTAATGTTATTTATTTTTTCTTGACTAAAAGCTTTTTATCTTGAAGCTCATACATCTCATGTTTTTATTTATATATTTCCCTGTAAGTTTTACATGAGTGTCAGGTTTCTCTAGTGGTTAAGGCACCAGACTAGAAACTGGGAGAACCTGAGTTCTAATCAAATCTAATTTGAGTGGGATATCACCTTTCATAACATCTGTGGATTCATCTCCAAAGCTCCATTTGGAAGCTTTGGAATAACAACAACAACAACAACAACAACAACAACAACAACAACAACAACAACAACAATAACAATAACAATAATAATAATAATAATAATAATAATAATAATAATAATAATAATAATAATAATAATAATAAAGTTGGAAGGGACCTTGGAGGTCATCTAGCCCAATCCCCTGCTCAGGCAGGAAACCCTATACCATTTCAGACAAATGACTGTCCAGTGTCTTCTTAAAAATTTCCAGTGTTGGAGCATTCACTGCTTCTAGAGGCAGGTTGTTCCACTGGTTAATTGTTCTAACTGTCAGGAAGTTTCTCCTTAGTTCTAGGTTGCTTCTCTCCTTGATTAGTTTCCATCTGTTGTTTCTTGTCCTGCCTTCAGGCACTTTGGAGAATAGCTTGACTCCCTCTTCTTTGTGGCAACCCCTGAGATATTGGAACACTGCTATCATGTCTCCCCTCGTCCTTCTCTTCATTAAACTAGACATACCCAATTCCAGCAACCATTCCTTATATGTTTTAGCCTTCAGTCCCCTAATCATCTTTGCTGCTCTTCTCTGTACTCTTTCTAGAGTCTCGACATCTTTTTTACATCGTGGTGACCAAAACTGGATGCAGTATTCCAAGTGTGACCTTACCAAGGCGTTGTAAAGTGGTATTAACACTTCATGTGGTCTTGATTCTATCCCTCTGTTAATGCAGCCTAGCACTGTGTTGGCCTTTTTGGCAGCTGCAGCACACTGCTGGCTCATTTTTAAGTTATTGTCCACTAGGACTCCGAGATCCCTCTCACAGTTGGTACTATTGAGCAAGCTTTTATTTAGTTTTATTTTAACGTGTACATGTAAAGAGATAAATTCCCAATAAAAGAAGTGCTTCTGAATCAGCTGAACAACTTCTTTGCATGCATGTATTTGAAGAAATTAAAACTAGTATGCATTAAAGGCTGATCAGAAACCCAAACTGAACCAAAGTTACATTTAGTTTTATTTGCACTGCTAGATAACTCTTTGACTAGATCTAACAAGCTCCTTCTATTTTTAATGCTTTAATTAACAGCTATAATTTAATATATATATGCCCATTTTTAAGTCCTTAAACTAGTAGTCCAATCTAATATAAAGTCAATTCTGGTATTAAACTTCTCTTATATTAATTTATCATTTTCTCCTGTCAGGAAAATATACCCTCTTGACAATTAATTAGGAACAAGAGATCATCCCTTTGAATTCAAAGCAGCACATGAGCGTTACAATTTTCTGAATGATCTGCCTTAATTTATATTGAAGAGATGAACAGATTTGGCCTGCTTTAAATCAATGTTCTGGTTTTTTGTTTGTTTGTTTTCTAGAACTATATTAAAAAATACTCTATACTTCTCTGGAGAGGTTGCTCAAAGTTATCAGAGTTCTCATCATATGATTATTTATAAGCCATGAAAGTTGTGTGTATATGTGTGGTAGAGTGATAAGCTTGTTCTCCAGAACCCAAAGGTGCTTTTTTCATGAGGCAACAGGACTTTCTTGTTTTTCTTTGAAGACTTTTCACTTCTCATCCAACAAGCTTCTTCAGCTTCCAGAGCTGAAGACGTTTCTTGGATGAGAAGGAAAACATCTTCAAAGAAAAATAAGAAAGTCCAGTTGCCTTGTGAATAAAAGCACCTTTGGGACAACCATGACCTGGATGACTGAAAATCTCCATAGACTTATTCTCCAGAAGTTGACTTAGGTTGTAGTTTTTTTAGTGCCGGATATGCTATTAGTCAGGGTGCCTCACTTAAGGCAGAACCTATGGGATAGGAAGACACTGTAGAACAGTCTAAATTTTGCCTTCTCTCAGGTACAGATCAAGATATTATTAAATTGCCAAAACTGAAGCAATGTTAAATGGTCAATTTGTTTCTAGAAGGAAGGATTTTTGTCCTTCACTTCAAGGACTGAAATATTTTGCTTGGCCCCAAAAGCTGTATATATTTGTCATGAACAAGTTGAAGTTTGCTCTATAGAGTTTGCTTCTAATTAGGAAAGCTCTGGAGTTCACCATTTGGCTCTAAAGAAAAATAGATTATTAAAACTGAGGACAGCATTGTTGTTGTTGTTTTTAAAGAAGGCACACCATGTTATTTGAAGTAAAAATGCACCTATCATTATTCTTGGCATGTTGTGCAGTGTTTCATGAACTTTGCTACCAGAAAGTTTGGTCCTGAGTTAAAGATGCAAAACCTAAGGAAGGTAATAAAGAGAAATGAGGTATGTTTTGGGAATCTAGCAAAATAAAGGCAACCTGCCTTGTAGATTTATAAGGGGGAAAGAGAAATAACCCTCTGCTTTACACATCTGACAACATAAATCCAGACTGCATACAGAAAATGAAGTTGACATATAGTATGCCTTCATATCTTACATCATTCTGAAATAAATACTGGTGACCTTATCCAGTCTTGACTGATAAAATACAGCAATAAAGTTGGATCTTGGAAGATTACATTTCTGGTTAAAGTAGTAAAATATGACCTTATTCCATTCATTATATTAATTCAGGCATAAAAATTGCATACAAACAATTAAAGACTTATTGGCTAGTCCAATAAGAAGTCTCTAAAGGTATGATATAAACTAACCCTAATTCTTCTAACCATTCTAAGAGATATGTAGAATTTTTCAGGGAAAAAAAATCCTTGTTTTTTTCAAATATTGGTCCTGTAGAGATATTTTATTTGCCATTCACATCAAAGTATAGACTTAAATTACTCTTGCTATGTCTTGTGCTAATATGGATGGTGAAACGAGTATCTTATGAGTCTTCAAATAAATCTTGACTCCTGGCCACCGTGGCATTGAGTCCATATACTTGTTTTGGCAACTTTCAGAAATAGCTAACCATTGTTTTCTTTCTAGGGCTTGTAGCAATGGTGGGATTCAGCTGGTTTGCACCGGTTTGGCAGAACCGGTAGCTACATTTTGCTGAGTTTGGAGAACCGGCTGAATGCACATTGCTTCCAGAAGTGCGTTCTAAGCCTTGGAGGCCTGGAGGAGGCCTCCCAGGCCTAGAACGGCCTGCCGGAAGTGCATGGGTGCCACTTCCAGAAGTCTGTTCTAGGCCTCAGAGGCCCAGGCCTGCATCGAATAAGAGAACCGATTATTCAAGTATTTGAATCCCACCACTGGCTTGTAGAGTATGACTCCCAAAGCCACCCAGGGCTAGAATACAATCTCTCACACCATTTTTGAAAATATCCCTCACATACTGCCAAAATTTCAAATAAACCCACTACACCCCCCAAAACTGGAGACTTCTTCAATCCATATCTCTTTTTTTATCATCAGTGTATTAACTAAGCCAGGTTAACTGGACTTGCATAACTTGCTAAGTCAAAACAAAACAACCCACCCTCCATCTTAGCTTGCTATGTGAAGTACAATTAAATCCTTGACTTACAACCATCACTTAGCATCTGCTAGAAGTTACATTGAACCTAACTGGTGGGTACTTGCCACTCGGATTTGAATACTGACAATCAGGCTCCCGCCCGCAATCACATAACTGTACTTTGGATACTGGGATGCATTTACAGTTGCTTGCAATGCTACCCCCTCCTCACTCACTCCCATTAGGTGACTGGGTTTCAGGATGGTTTGGCTGAAAACTAGCATTTTCAGCATAAGTAGCCTATAAAAAACTATGGGTTCATTTACCAATTGCCACAAAAAAGAAAAGTCAAATTGGGTCAGTCACCTGACCGACCTGCTTTATGACAGACACGAGTTACGACTTAGGGGAAAGTCCCATTAGGATCACAACTCAAGGGCTATCTGTAGATCTCTCTGTTTTATCACCACTTATAAAAAATCTCAATCATCCTGTGCAGTTGCACACACCCTCTTATCATACTTTACACAACAAGAGTGCTAATCTTTCTTCACAAAAATTAGCATTTGGTGATTTTTGAAAATGGACACAGAAATGAACGGAAATAAAAATTCTATTGAAGAGCAGAAGTATTCATGAAATGCTACAGGTTGGGGACAGGCAGTTTACAAAATTGCATTGTTCATCATGCCTTTTAAATAGGAAGTCATGAAGGGTGCCAGAGTTCAATAGTGCTTTGGTTTTTGGGGTTTTTTTTTGGGGGGGTGAGTTGTGTTTTTATTCGGTGAACAACATTAAACACCTGGGATTCTAATCAAACCACTCCTAAGGGGAAGATTTTCATGAGAAATGAGTTGAGATGTCTTTTACAGCTGGAGGAGGGGGACCAAGCCCTTCAGCATGGTGATAGCAAATTTAGTCCTTCTTCTGAAGAAATAAATTAAAGCAACCAAGACACCGACTTCATATGAATATTATCTTTTATGAAGTCCCAGCCGAGAAGTTGCCAGACAGCTATACAAACAATAACAGATGCTGGGGGGGGGGGGAATGGAGAGAGGCAAGGAAAGACCCCCCCCCCAAGGAGTAAGTTTTCAATGCTTTATGCAAGGGCTTTGCTTTCTTAGAAGTTAATGGGATTAATGCCTTATCTCAGATACCTGAAAACTCTTATTTATACCTGTTTCCAAGTGTGGCTTCTGGTATTAGCAAAGTCAAAGAGGGTTTACAGTTTCCATTAAAGTACTTTTTTCCCCCCTGGATCTTTGAAAAGTTGGATTATGAGTAGGAACATGTAGCAAAGGATATTATGACCATTTTTTTAATAAAAAAAAATGTCTTTGTGTTTGGGGAGCTGGATTTTCTTTTCTTTTTTCTTTTTTTTAAAAAAGGATAACTTTCTACCCTCTGGCTCTTATCACGAGATTATTGTTAATATAATTGGTAACTTATCTATTCATCGCCGTATTTTGCACTCTTTCATCAAAACAACCCAGCCAATCCACTTTTTCCACCAAGTAATTTCAATACCATTGCACAGGCTGATCTCTTGAGAGAGACGATCCATAATTCAGCAGCAGAGAACAAGCACTGCATAGAAAAAAAGATTTCAAGAGCAGTTCTGGGTCTCCTGACATATGGAAGAAGGACATGTTGTGAACATGTTATACCAAAATATGCCAGCATTAGCAGCCTTCAAGCACTGCAGAAAAAAATAGAGTTGCCTCCCACAATCCCCATTTGGGACTGATTTGGCACGGTAGAAACAATGCAAAAAATAAATATGACCAGTTAATAAAACCAATATAACAAATCAATAAATTATAAAGCTATGTATACTATGCAGATAGTCCTCAACGTATGACCACAATTGGGATCAGGATTTCCATTGTTATCCAAGGCCGTTCTTAAGTGAATCACATCCAATTTTGCTAACCTTTTTTTTGCCACAGTTGTTAAGCAAATCACTGCAGTTGTTGTAATGTATCAGGCAGTCATTAAGTGAATCTGGCTTTCCCATTGACTTTGCTTGCCGGAGAATGGCTGACCCTGAGATCCTGAGATGCTGCATCCAT
Organism: Protobothrops mucrosquamatus; assembly: GCF_001527695.2. Classification (NCBI taxonomy): domain Eukaryota; kingdom Metazoa; phylum Chordata; class Lepidosauria; order Squamata; family Viperidae; genus Protobothrops; species Protobothrops mucrosquamatus. The sequence continues at coordinate 373,348 of NW_015386170.1, read as the reverse complement.
TATAAATACATCCTGGTTGCCAAGTGCCCAATCTTTGATCACATGACAGTGGGAATCCTGTCACCACTGTAAGTGTGGGGACCATAAGTCATTTTTTTTAGTGCTGTTATAATTTTGAACAGTCACTAAACAAATGGTCGTAAATTGAGGACTACCTTTATTAAACCAAATGGTCCAAGAGTCTAATCACCATGGCGGTGGTAACTGTCCTGCCTCTTGCACACCTTCCCAGATGGGATGATATGATAGCTGGCATGCACTGGTTTAATTTCCTTCCATCAACAAATAACTGAACAGGTCTGAGTATGTCTCAGAGGTACACAACACTTCTTGCTTTAAGAGTTGCACTTGGTCTTTAAAAGATGAGCCAGGGACTGAATCTGAAAAAAGCAGCAGGATCAGAATTGTCAGCTTTCCCAGGTACACCAGAAGGAAGCCCAACCGAATAAGCTGCTTCTCCTTTATTGTAAGGATACATTCATAGAATCTTAAAAGTCTGAAAGTACAAAACTTCTGCTGTCTCCTTTACACTCTGAGAACTTGGTGTGTGTATTTGGTGCATTTTGAGCCTTTTTTCCCCACCCATTATACAGCTACAGATTATATTCTCTCTCTCTCTCTCTCTCTCTCTCTCTCTCTCTCTCTCTCTCTCTCTCTCTCTCTCTCNCTGGTGGGTACTTGCCACTCGGATTTGAATACTGACAATCAGGCTCCCGCCCGCAATCACATAACTGTACTTTGGATACTGGGATGCATTTACAGTTGCTTGCAATGCTACCCCCTCCTCACTCACTCCCATTAGGTGACTGGGTTTCAGGATGGTTTGGCTGAAAACTAGCATTTTCAGCATAAGTAGCCTATAAAAACTATGGGTTCATTTACCAATTGCCACACAAAAGAAAAGTCAAATTGGGTCAGTCACCTGACCGACCTGCTTTATGACAGACACGAGTTACGACTTAGGGGAAAGCCCTATTAGGATCACAACTCAAGGGCTATCTGTAGATCTCTCTGTTTTATCACCACTTATAAAAAATCTCAATCATCCTGTGCAGTTGCACACACCCTCTTATCATACTTTACACAACAAGAGTGCTAATCTTTCTTCAGAAAAATTAGCATTTGGTGATTTTTGAAAATGGACACAGAAATGAACGGAAATAAAAATTCTATTGAAGAGCAGAAGTATTCATGAAATGCTACAGGTTGGGGACAGGCAGTTTACAAAATTGCATAGTTCATCATGCCTTTTAAATAAGAAGTCATGAAGGGTGCCAGAGTTCAATAGTGCTTTGGTTTTTGGGGTTTTTTTTTGGGGGGGGGTGAGTTGTGTTTTTATTCGGTGAACAACATTAAACACCTGGGATTCTAATCAAACCACTCCTAAGGGGAAGATTTTCATGAGAAATGAGTTGAGATGTCTTTTACAGCTGGAGGAGGGGACCAAGCCCTTCAGCATGGCGATAGCAAATTTAGTCCTTCTTCTGAAGAATAAATTAAAGCAACCAAGACACCGACTTCATATGAATATTATCTTTTATGAAGTCCCAGCCGAGAAGTTGCCAGACAGCTATACAAACAATAACAGATGCTGGGGGGGGGGGAATGGAGAGAGGCAAGGGAAGACCCCCCCCCCAAGGAGTAAGTTTTCAGTGCTTTATGCAAGGGCTTTGCTTTCTTAGAAGTTAATGGGATTAATGCCTTATCTCAGATACCTGAAAACTCTTATTTATACCTGTTTCCAAGTGTGGCTTCTGGTATTAGCAAAGTCAAAGAGGGTTTACAGTTTCCATTAAAGTACTTTTTTTCCCCTGGATCTTTGAAAAGTTGGATTATGAGTAGGAACATGTAGCAAAGGATATTATGACCATTTTTTAAATAAAAAAAATGTCTTTGTGTTTGGGGAGCTGGATTTTCTTTTCTTTTTTCTTTTTTTTAAAAAAAGGATAACTTTCTCCCCTCTGGCTCTTATCACGAGATTATTGTTAATATAATTGGTAACTTATCTATTCATCACTATATTTTGCACTCTTTCGTCAAAACAACCCAGCCAATCCACTTTTTCCACCAAGTAATTTCAATACCATTGCACAGGCTGATCTCTTGAGAGAGACGATCCATAATTCAGCAGCAGAGAACAAGCACTGCATAGAAAAAAAGATTTCAAGAGCAGTTCTGGGTCTCCTGACATATGGAAGAAGGACATGTTGTGAACATGTTACACCAAAATATGCCAGCATTAGCAGCCTTCAAGCACTGCAGAAAAAAATAGAGTTGCCTCCCACAATCCCCATTTGGGACTGATTTGGCACGGTAGAAACAATGCAAAAAATAAATATGACCAGTTAATAAAACCAATATAACAAATCAATAAATTATAAAGCTATGTATACTATGCAGATAGTCCTCAACGTATGACCACAATTGGGATCAGGATTTCCATTGTTATCCAAGGCCGTTCTTAAGTGAATCACATCCAATTTTGCTAACCTTTTTTTTGCCACAGTTGTTAAGCAAATCACTGCAGTTGTTGTAATGTATCAGGCAGTCGTTAAGTGAATCTGGCTTTCCCATTGACTTTGCTTGCCGGAGAATGGCTGACCCTGAGATCCTGAGATGCTGCATCCATTATAAATACATCCTGGTTGCCAAGTGCCCAATCTTTGATCACATGACAGTGGGAATCCTGTCACCACTGTAAGTGTGGGGACCATAAGTCATTTTTTTAGTGCTGTTATAATTTTGAACAGTCACTAAACAAATGGTCGTAAATTGAGGACTACCTTTATTAAACCAAATGGTCCAAGAGTCTAATCACCATGGCGGTGGTAACTGTCCTGCCTCTTGCACACCTTCCCAGATGAGAGGAGATGATAGCTGGCATGCACTGATTTAATTTCCTTCCATCAACAAATAACTGAACAGGTCTGAGTATGTCTCAGAGGTACACAACACTTCTTGCTTTAAGAGTTGCACTTGGTCTTTAAAAGATGAGCCAGGGACTGAATTTGAAAAAAGCAGCAGGATCAGAATTGTCAGTTTTCCCAGGAACACCAGAAGGAAGCCCAACCAAATAAGCTGCTTCTCCTTTATTGTAAGGATACATTCATAGAATCTTGAAAGTCTGAAAGTACAAAACTTCTGCTGTCTCCTTTACACTCTGAGAACTTGGTGTATGTATTTGGTGCCTTCTGAGCCTTTTTTTCCCATCCATTATACAGCTGCAGATTATATCCTCTTCTATCTGTCTATCAATACTCTCTCTCTCTCTCTCTCTCTCTCTCTCTCTCTCTCTCTCTCTCTCCCTCCCTCCCTCCCTCCCTCCCTCCCTCCCTCTCCCTCAACCTCTCCCTCTTTCTCTCTCTCATCTATATACCTATGAGATAGTTGGATCTGTCTTCAAATAATGAAGTGATATTCCACTCATATACTGTCTACATAAGTGTAAAGAATAAATAAAGCCCTGGTGCAGATAGACATCTTCCCATATTTGTTAAGGACCCAGACTGTTGGGGGCAATATGCTGACTCTGTAAACCGCTTAGAAAGGACTGTAAAGCATTATGAAGCAGTATATAAGTCTAAGTGCTATTGCTGTTGCTATTTTCGGCAAGTTATTACTGCTAATCCTAGAAGACATTCTAGGCAGCAGTTGAAATTCTGTGGTGCTAAAATATTCTCTGCAGTGCTCATTGATAAAAAGATCAGTTCTGAAACATCAAAGATCTGCATTTTAAGAAACTGGATGTTTGAAGTTTAAACTAACATTCATCTGGAATGTTGAAGTTCCAGGACTTCAGTTCAGGCATTCTGGAGGATGCATTAAGACCAAAAGAGAGAGATTGAGACAAGGCTACCAACAGTGACCTCCTCCTTATATCTCCCATATATAATTCTTCATTCAATAACTTGTACAGTAGGAATTGTGCCTATCTTCATTTGAATTTATAGAGAATGTTTTCTCAAATGTTTAGAGAGCTCTACTGGAGTGCAAGAAAATGTGAACTCCCACTGGATCTTGTCATCTGTCATTGCAAAGTCTGGGATTAAAGATACAGGAACATGTAGGGGATGTACGAATTCAGGCCACAGCCCTCTGTAACCAGCAGATGCCGTCTCAAAGGTTCCAAAGGAATGTGTCTGGTGATACAAGTGCACCTCTATACACAAGCCTATTTTGTGTGTTGGGAGTTGGAGGAGGTGAACAATCACACCACCAAGCATTTGTCAGTTTGTTCTCACACAATGTGGGCAACTGCAAAATTAGAGCTAGAAGATAGCCTATGGCCCATAGGCCACAAGTTGCCTTCCTTGCTCTACCCTCTTCAAGCCTTTTTGTATTCATACATCTTGAGTCTTCTTGATTAGCAAGCAGGAATAGAGAAGTACGCCCAATAGAAACCCACAGGAGGCCAATGTGACCCAGATTGGCCTGGATTGGTGCAGTTAGTAAGAGATAGGGCTTTTTTTTGTCATAGAACGCCCAGAACGGAGTTCCGGCAGCTTTTTTGGATGGAACCTTGTAGGGTAGGCAAGGGTTGTATGACGTGTGTGAGTTCCGGCACCTTTATTTTTACAAAAAAAGCACTGGTAAGAGCCAAGCCTCCTATCCTTGCATGACATATTATCCAAGGCTTCTCCTAAAGAATGAGCACCAAAGACTACATATCAATTGCTAAAGAACAAGAGCAGGGAAGAACAATGGTTTTGTCCTACTGGATTCTTCCAGGATGTACCTGGTTAGCCAACCCATGGGACACGGAGTGCAGGAGAAGATATGCCAATGGCTTGATCCAGGAGATGCTCCTAGTTCAGGGATTTTCCTCTTCTGCTCTGCCAGGGGTCCCAGCCCAAATCTGACAGGTTGACCCATCAAATCTGGATGGATGAACTTTGTGTTACAACCTTGCTAAGTTTTCCGAGGAAGACCCAGTTATCCTTTCTCCCTAGTCACAATTAGGCATGTCACTTAGGCAATGTCAAGGAAGAGAAAGTGGAGGGTCTGTTTCCTCCCTTTTTCCTCCCTTACAGTTGACCTTGTCTAAACAGACATTAAATTTTATCGCTCCCTACATTTTAAGAGCAATTAAAATCAATCAAACAGGAGACCGGGTAACTCGGGGGACTGCCACAGGCTGCCTTTTCAGAGTTCTCTGCCAACTATACTTATTACAGGTCTGATGTGGAGTCACAGCGAAGTCATTATGAAGTGATGGTATGAAATACCGGCGGGGATAATCGAGGGTAGCCTCTTAGGAGACCTTAAAATAAAAATTTAAAGAAGAGGACAAAAGAGGGCACACCGTTGCATAATATTTGCATATACTAATTATGCTATATAAATGCCACTTTTTAAAATAATTACCATGTTTTAAATTGAAAAAGAATACATCGCCTCGTAAAGAAGACTGCAAGTAGTTGATATTGTTTCACTATTGAGTTATTGAGCTTGAGAGACAAATTCAGGGCACCTGTCTTCTCATCCCTCAGCATTATATCTTGCAATTGGTTAAGTTCTTAAACAGAGGATCCTTTTTGTTATCAATAGCCACCTGAAGTTGTTTCTCCTGGGCTAAATAGCAATAAACTTGTCTACAACAGGGGGCCCCAACCTGTGGGCCGTGGGCTGTTGGCCACTAGACCGCTTGACTGGCTGGCTAGTGCACGCACTCACCCCCCCCATGCTAGCATCATGGCGTCATGCTGGTGCTAGTGATGTTGTGAGTGTTGTGCAGGCTATAGTGTTGCTGCGAGCACATCGCAGAAACGCCTGGGCACTCGTGGCCCCATTTGCATTGTGTGTGCAATTGTGGGCCATTAGTGGGTGTGTGTGACCCATTTGTGTGTGTGTGCAGCCCTGTTCATGCATGCGTGCATAAAGGCGCCTTCACACACACCCCGGGCCACCAACCCAGAAAGGTTGTGGACACCTGGTCTACAATGCACCTCTCCTCTCCTCTCCTCCCCTCATCCCTTCCTCTCCTCTCCTTCCCTCTTCCCCTCCTCCTCCCCTTCCATTCTCTCCTCCCTTCCCCTCCCCTCCTCTCTTCTCCTCTCATTCCACTCCACTCCACTCCATTCCATTCCATTCTGATCAAACTATAGTTCCCTATATGTAGTCAAGTGACAGCAATCCAGGTTTCAGGAAGCTGTTTTAAAGGTTAGAGACTCATGGGGGACCACCCAAGCACTCCGAGAGAATGGCTATGCAGCCACCAAATAAATATATCCAGAGTATGGGGGACGATCACCTTTTTGGATATTTGGATCAACTGTCAAACTCTACTCTTCTTTTAGGATTTTTCTTTCCTAACATTTAATTAGAATCTGACTCTATAATTCAAATCCCTATTCTTTTCTTCATCTGGACTGGGAAATTGTGGGAGTTGAACGCCATCCATCTTAAAATGGCCAAGGTTGAGAAACAATGAAGTAGGTATTGGATCGGTCTTGAGCATCATTTAGAAGACACTGAAGAAAAGTCAGCAAGTAAGAGAGAAAGGTAAGGATGAATGGAAATTATCCTTTCTGCCCATGCTGTCAAACAATACACACGCAAAGCCCCTACTTCTGCTTTGTCCTACTATTCTCATTATATTGGGAATATTAACACAAAAGTTGTGTGAACAGTGTGGTGGGAGTGAACAGTTAATTCCTGCGCATTTATTATGGTTCCACTCTGCAGGACTCTCCTGCCCCCTGCAAAAACAGACACATGAAGAAGCTTTTAAGGAGAAAGACAAAAATGAAAGCCACTCATGTAGGGAAAAGACAACTTCAGGTGTGGTCCACTACACTACTGACTGAAATTAACAATTTCCACTAAATCTATACTAAAACATTTTACAGGTAGTCCTTGAGTTACGACCACAACTGAGTGCAAAATGTTTGCTGCTAAGTGAAACATTTGTTAACTGAATTTGCCCCATATTACAACCCTTCTTGCCAAAGTTGTTAAGTGAATCACTGCAGTTGTTAAGTTAGTAACCCAGTTGTTAAGTGAATCTGGCTTCCCCTGTTGACTTTGCTTGTCAGAAGGTTGCAAAAGCTGATCGCATTGACTCCAGGACCTTACAACCGTCATAAACATGAACCAGTTGCCAAAAGTCTGAATTTTGATCATGTGACCACGAGGATGCTGCAATGGTTGTGAGTGTGAAAAACATTCATAACTCACTGTTTTTCAGCACCACTGTAACTTTGAAAAGTCACTAAATAAGCTGTTGTATGTCAAGGACTACCTGTATTCCACCATTCTGATGCCAATGTTATTTCAACTGATTCAAACTCCATATAAGATTGCACTACAGATACAAACTGGGGCCTGCTAAAATCAGATGTGTCTGGGGGTCCAGCCCTTGTTCATCCACTCCTGAGTGGTTTCTCAAGCAGATCTAATGGCAAGCATACATAGAAAGCCCCAAGATATTGGCCATCACTGTCTTGCTGAGTAAGGAGAAGTGATGATTGCCCACTTGAGGTACTAAATGCCTAGTGAAATACCATTCAGTGCCATGAACATGCATAATAACCATCCTCAAAAGTGCTCCATAAAACCGCTGTAGGATAAAAGTTGGCCAGATGCCTAAATTTAGGTGAGATGCCAACAATAGATTGTATTACCTGCTTTGTGTTTTATGAAATAAAAACTTCAAGCAGCTTTGGTCTGGTTCTATAGAAATTGCTATGGCTATTCATAAATGACAACAGCCTAGTGCAGGGGTCCCCAACGTGTGGACTGCGGCTCACTGCTGGTCTGTGGCCTAATCACAACCAGGCTGTGTCAGTGGTTGGCTGTTGCACATGTGTGTGCATGCACAGCCCCACTCACGCAAGCGTCACGGGTGCTTGGGGCCTCACTAGTGTGAGCATCGCAGATGCTCAGGGCCATACTTGCATGACCGTCGTGGGGGTTTCTGGCCCCACTTGTGTGAGCATCGTGGACACTCGGGCCCCACTCATGTGAGCATCACAGGTGCTCTCGGCCCCACTCGCACGAGCAACGGGTGCTCATGCACATGCATGCACCTTCCCCTCCCATCCAACCATCCCCTCTTTCCCCCTAGCCCCCCCCCAGGGCTGCCAATCTGGAAAGGTTGAGGAACTCTGGCCTAGTGGATGACTTAAGTGAAGAACTGCTTAAAATCCCAAAGGACACAATGGTGAATGCCTCTCCGACCCATTTTGCTTCTGGTCAAAAGGAATCACTTTCCGACAAGGACTTTAAAATATCACTTGGTAACCATAAGACTTGTGACAGCAGGTAGCATTGCATTTCTTACAGCTCCTGTTTCCTTCTCATTTGGAGTTGGGTAACCTCTGATCCATGGGCTATGTACACATTATGAAGTACCCCAAGACAGCACTACCAAAATTGGGAGGTTTGATTTAAGGCCCCCAAAGCAACAAAATAGGACTGGAAATGGATGCTAAAAATGCTGTGCAAGAAAATATGCTGATTTTTATCCTTTAAATTCCCCAACCTCTCTACCTACGAAGAAATAAGGTCTAATACTTTTACGGATTTGTGGAAAGTTCTCTTGAATTTTATCAAGCAGTTCAGAGGGTAAATTTTGGACCCAGATCCCAAAGTGTTGACCATTTCTCTGCTCTAGACAAAGCACTTAGTTGCAACTCAGAAGACCAGCCAGCACAAGCCACCTTACTCCAAGACAGACTTTGATCGGCCAGATTAATCTTCAAGGATGTTTTCCTCCCTCCCTTACTACCGATACATTTAAACTGGGCATGCTTAAGAATGTGTTTTAAGTTGCTTTATTTGGTTCCCCTACACTGCAGATTTTGATCTTTTAAAAAAATGAACTAATAGATTTTTGTCTTCCAAAAACACAATGTAGTGACTGCTTGACCATTTAGCACCATCTGATATTCTTTACACTATATGAACCATATGATATCAAAATGTATTGTTGATATTGCCTCTATATCGTGATTGGCTGTTACTAGGGGATGGATAGTGAGACTTGTAGCCGACGCAGATTACATCAAGGTATTTCCATAAATGCCAAATTCAGGGAGTCAAAGAATTTGACATGGCTCTGCTATTTTTGAGGAATGGCTGTGCTCAGCAGCATGCCTTATTCTGATCACATTATAGCCAAAGGCAAGGTAAAACGGGTGTGTGTACGTACATGTGTCAAGAGAAACTTAGTTCACTTTAAAAGGGTGCAGAAGAGCAAGTGGATTTCCCCCCCCCAACATGCCATGTTCATTTTAAACTTTAGCTTTAGAAAGTATTCAAAATGAATTCAAGCTGGCAAGCCTTCAGGTTCTCAAAGAAGCCTGCAATTAGCAGAATTTAGCTGAAGCACCTGCGGGACTTTTATACCCCTTGTTATTCTCCCACCAGGAGCTGCATTAGAACTCCACCGTATTATGACAATTAAATTAAGCATCTTCCATCTGCCCCCCCACCCCCACCCCCAAAATCTAGAGTTTGAGATATACAAAGGATGAAACACAAAGAACCAATACAACCCAACCCGTCCTGTGAGCTGAAAAAAAAAGAGAAAGCCATCACAAACAACTAAACTGGCTTAGCATTGAACCATGTGGCATAGGAAACTAGATCGTAAACTGTGTATTAAATATCAGATAACATGTCTGACAAGTGTTACTAGAGTTGTTGTTCTTAAATGATTTCATAGGCAGCCTCTCTGTCTGGACCTTAGTTTCCCCACCTCTATTTTTTTTTTTTTTTTAGGAGAGAGAAAGTCACAAAGGCTAATCACACTCACAGAGCGGCACTCCAGCCTTTCCCAGTTTGGTATCTTCAGAGGTTACAATCTTCAGGGTTATAATTTCCAACCAAGGATGCTGACATCCAACATGTATGGAAGGCACAAGGTTGGGGAAGGGTGATGCATACAGGTTGGTTTTGTCTACTCCCCAGCTTTTCCTGTTATCCATGGAAAAATAAGAGGGCCACTGAGTTGACTCAAGTAGGCCCTGGAAATGTTGTGTTGGCTCTTCTCTGGAAAAGGAAGATCACACTTAATATCTGGAAGAAGAAAACAGACTGAGGGCAAAAGGGCTACATTCACACAACCCTGAACTGGGTAGAACAGAGAAGAGACAAGAGCCTGAAGTCAGGTCCATGGAAGCTTCAGGAGTTTGATCATTTAAGTTGGAGCTTCTCTGATTCTAATTCCATTCTTGTTTTTGTTTTAATAAAACTTCAACATAACTTATTTGATAAGATGTATATTCCCATGCAGTTATAATCATACTGGGATTAAAAACACAGATGAAGGAAGAAGCATGACAGAAAAAGACATGATGGCCAAATAAGAAAGAGAAAGTGGCATCAAATGAATATCATGCATTCATAAATCTCACTTGAGGTCAATAGGACTTAATTCCCAGTAAGTAGGAAAAGAATTGAGCACTTATTTGCCAATTTTACTCCTACCAAGATTTTGGAGAGAACGTTATATCTTCCTTGATCCAAGGCCAAAAAATGATTTATACACCAAATAAATAAAAGGAAGCAGGTGAAACAACAATACTCTATTTGGGCCAACATAGAAATAACTACAGGTAGTCCTCAAATTATAACAGTTCATTTAGTGACCGTATAAAATCATGACTTTTGACCATTTTTCAACACTTAAGACTGTTGCAACATCCCGATGGTCATGTGATCAAAATTCAGATAGTTGGCAACTGACTCACATTAATGACGGTTGCAATGTCCCAGGATCATGTGATCACCCTTTACGACCTTCTGACAAGCAAAGTCAACTAGATTCACTTAACAACTGTAGCAGGAAAGGTCAATTCAATAAATAGAATTACTTCAATCTACTGTTATTAATATATTCACTTATCTATTGCATCTCATTTCAAGAAAAAGTCTTTTGAACCAACTTGCATCAAAACTCAAAACTAAAATCTCACACATAGAAAAGAGTGTGATGCTCTGCATAAAATATAACAAATTAACTTTTAACGTATTAAAAGTCCCCCCCTCCAGAATTATCTTCAACTCCCTACTGATGAAGATGCTGCTTGGACGTGCTCTATAATTGGACGTGCTCTATAATTAAGGAGCTTCTTGATATCCAACAGATATTAAATTGATACTCACATTTTCCTCCTCAAAGCCTCTGCTAAAGCTAAAGAGAAATTAGTTCATTTCAAACCATGATGTGTGAAGAAATACAAATTTTCATTTAACATGACAGTTATCAACATCACAGATACATATCGCTGCTTATTTTTCTTAGGGGAAAATATTCAGCATAATTAAATAGATGGTTAGCAATGTAAATTATATTAAATCTAGGGTTCTTACCCCATGGGCCTTGCCACCCGTCCTATGGAACGCAGCTGCATTTTTCATAAATATATTAATATTTTTTAAAAGACATCTGGAAGAATCTATATACCCAAACTATAAGTACAGGACTTCTGTTTTCCATGTTTTATACACAGCAAATGACAGTGAGAAAGGAACCGTGCTAAGGAAACATAACTTTTGAGAGGGCTCAATTTTCTGTATTGTTTTGTTTTTTTTAATATAAAACAAACTTTAGGCAATTGTAAAGGATTTGTGTCCCATCAGTTATTTGTAAGGCAATATTTAATTTATACTTTACAGGGATTTATAAAAAGTCACATCATTTTGACATGTATTTCTGTTATTAAAAAAAATTCACCATAAGAAGCTGCTTTATTTTGAGTCAAGACTCTGGTTTGCAAATTCAATATAACCAACTAGCACCACTAATAGTTTTTTAGTTTCTTCCATGATCTGCCACTGAGGACATTTAAGGAATGCAACCTCTAATTTCTTTGGGAATGAACTTTAGGGCTTCACTCCAAAATGAATCCATGATGAGATAATTATAATCACTAGTAAAAGAAAAGAAAAGGAATTTGAAAAGAGAATCTGAAGGGTTTAAATTCATGGAGGGAATTAGAACATGTCTCTATACATTTGTAAACAAGTATGAAGATACATTATCCCATATTCTAGGGATCTCATGTCTATGGAGATTCTCAGTCATCCAGGTCATGGTTGTCCCATGGCTTTTTCAGGAGGTAACATGTCTGAGATGCAGACAACACAGACTCATCCCCAACAGTCTGCACCAGTGAAGGCACACAGGGCAGAAAACATCCTGCAGCAGTTCTAAGAAGGCTCCACACCCATTTGCACTATTCAGGTGACCCTGAGGACACAGGTAAACCTCCCAATTGCCTAAATAACTCTCTAAAAGAATGCAAACAACCAGCTGTCTGCAAGGAATATAAACCCTTCCATTCCCCACCATCCAGTCAGAGCTGAAGAAGCTTTTTGGATGAGAAGCAAAAAGTCTTCAAAGAAAAACAAAGAACTCCAGTTGCTTCATGAAAAAGCACCTTTGGGATAGGGATCTCATGGTTATTCCAGGAAGCATCAGAAATGGGATGATCATCCTATGCAAAATACCTGGTGTTGCAATAAGCATATTAGTCTTTTAAATTTTTTTAAAGGGAACTGGAAGAGGTTCTTTTTTTAAAATAAATAAATAAATAAATAAATAAATAAGCATGCAAGAGATTATAGGAACCTTGGGCATAAGTCAGTGAAAAGATTATCTCAGAAAGGGCCACTCACTCCAGGTGCTGAGAAATCTGAACAACAACTCTTCAGAAAGATTCTACTGTAAATAACTCATTGTAACCAGGAACTTCTTATTAGAATTTTCAAGATTCTGCATTTACCCCACAGTAGCATTCAACAGAAGAGATTATTTGTAGCTCAGGGTTGAATGCGGGGTCCTTGATGCTCTTTGAGCTTGGTTATTTTCTTGCAGAAGTTTCATTACCCAACTAGGTAACATCATCAGCCCACATTTTGAGGTTTGTCAATATTTTGGAACTGGAACAGGAACCCCTTTACCATTTACCATTCCATAATGGAAACATACCCAACATATTTTAGAGAAGAACTTCAGTTCCCTCCTGCATTCGAATTGGCCAAAGATAAAACACTATTATTTTACCATTTCCAAAATAAAATGGCTATCATAGATAAGTCCTGAAGGCAGGACAAGAAGCAACGGGTGGAAACTAATCAAAGAGAGAACCAACCTAGAACTAAGGAGAAACTTCCTGACAGTTAGAACAATTAACCAGTGGAACAACCTGCCTCCAGAAGCTGTGAATGCTCCAACACTGGAGGTTTTTAAGAAGAGACTGGACAGCCATCTGTCCGAAATGTTATAGGGTTTCCTGCCTGAGCAGGGGGTTGGACTAGATGACCTCCAAGGTCCCTTCCAACTTTACTACTACTACTACTACTACTACTACTACTACTACTACTACTACTACTATTATTATTATTATTATTATTATTATTATTATTATTATTATTATTAAGTTTGCATGTTCTCTCTCACTGTGTTTCAATAAATAAACTCAATAGAAGCTATCCGGGAGCCCTTGAAAGAGATATTAGAAGAAGAAGAAAATTATGGGCTGAGTTTTCCTGCCTTGGGACTGTTTAAATGGTGACAGCTCCATAGGCTATTATTTATTTGTTCTACTGATTCAGAGAGTGCTCTAGCCAAGGAACCAGTCTTCAGGTGTCTGGCGTGGTGTCTAGGAGGCAATCATGCTGTCAAATTGTAAAGAAACCTGGATGCAACCCGCTAAGATAAAATGGAAGGTACATTCCTTGCATGTTACAAGCATTCATCCTTATAATTCTTTACCATAATTTTATATGGGTAACTTTGTGGCAATGTCAAAAATGGCTTGTGCCCCAAAGTTAAAGCCAAGTAGGTAATTTAAGGGCAGGGCTAAACTGTCCCAAAAAATGACAGAAGGAAAAAATAAATTTTAGAGTGGTAGGGAAGGGATACAGCTATTGCTCTTTGTACAGGAACTGTTATGAGGGTGAAGGTTCGTTCTTCGAGCTTGTGGGTTGGTTTCCAAACGTTTCGTTACCAGGCTAGGTAAAAGCTTCAGAGATGCTTAGGGGATGTCTGTGTCGGTGCTCTTCTGTTTAAACGGGCTTCAGGTGTGAGTGTGTCAAGTGAGGGTCTTGTGATGAGTCATCAGAGAGAGCCTTGTGATGGGTCTTGTGATGGGGAGGTTACTTCAAGTAGAAGGTGTGAATTATCAGTGGGTCAAGGGTGAGTCATCTGTGAGGAGCTGGTGATGGGTCTTGTGATGGGGAGATTACATCAGGGTCATTGGGAGGTGAACTGCTGTGGGGGGGGAAAGGGGCTTGTGTGGGTTGGTTGGGGGTTGGTGCTATCTCCGGTTGGCTGTGCAGTTGATTTGGATTCTGAGGGGTTTGTAGGCTGGTTGTAGACCAATGTGTCTGTTGATGGAATTGCTTGCAGAGTGCCAGGCTTTGATGAACTCAGGAGCGTGGCGGGTGGTAGCGTGACCAGGTAGCGTGACCAATGATTTTAGTGTTGCTCCAGTAAAACTGGTCTCTCTCTCGCTCTCTCTGATAACTCATCACAAGACCCTCACTCAACATAGACACACCTGAAGCCCTTATCAACAGAAGAGCACTGACACAGACATCCCCTAAACTCTGCTGAAGATGTTACCTAGCCTGGTAACAAAATGTTTGGAAACCAACCCACAAGCTCAGAGAACAAACCTTCACCCTCACCCTACACCCGAGCTACAGGAACTATTATTTCAGATGGACTCTCAGATTCTAAGAAAGGACAGTTGGGGACAGAACAAAACTAACCAAAATGTTGAGGTCTAGCAATGGACCTGAAGCGGTCTAGCAATGGACCTGAAATGGTCCATTGATATATCTTGATATAAAGTCTGCCAATATTACTAGAGTCAGATTACTCCAGATTCCCAGTCCAGATACCCACACTCCAAAGAACCTTGGCTAGCACTTCTGAATGTGGTGATACCACCACTAATCCCCACATTAGGGATGTTATGGGCAGTTACAGTTGCTCTTCCTCAGTGCTATGATCTCAATGCCAGCCAGAAGAAGGTTTAACCCATGTTCAGTTTCCTTCACACTGTGATTTCATACCTAGAAAAATTGCTTGGAGGCAAAAATTGTCTACCTTGGATATTTTCAGTTTTGGGAAAACTAAGGCAAGATGCATACAAGGAAAGCAAAAACATTGGAAATGGAAGCTAAGTTTTCCTTCTTCCATTTAACCATGCCATAATGACATGGTTAAACAATGATGTAAGCAAGAATGGCTGGTTCTCCTACTGCTAGAAACTATCTATTAAGCATAGATGGGGAGTTATGTATGTATACATAGAGAACACACACACACATACACAAAGTCACAGGCACACCACACACACATTCAGTGCAGAACAGCAGCATAAGAGACCAAAAAAAAGGTTTCAATCATGATGGTTGTTTTCAAGCAAACACCGAATCATAATACAATTTGCCAGAGGAATTATATTTTTTTCTTTGCATAATGGAAACTTTCTGTTCCAAATTACCTTAATCTATTCTAACCTTTCTTCTTGTATAAAAAGCAAAGAGTACCCTTGACAGCTGTGTACATTTTCTTCCTTCTGAAGCCAAAAAGCATCAGTAATATCATGTATGTGACATCACAGAGGCTGTCGTACTAATTCCAGGTTAACAATGCTATGAACTGACATCTCCAGGGAGGCTCTCTTTGTCACTTTACCCTTTACTTTGAGTGCATACATACAGTCACCCAAATCTGTCAAACACCACTGGAGATTTTGTGAGTCACTGGATAAGGCAAAGGGAGATAGGAGCTGGGCTTCCTGTGTTAAATCCTCAAAGCAGAAGAGCAGGGCACTGATTGAGAATCTTCCCTGTAGTAACAATTATATCGAGAAATATAACCACCATTCTGATTCAGTGGAAATTAGTGTGCCTGCTATTTTACATTTACTAAATCCCAACAAGTGCACTAGGAATAATGTTGCTAATATCACAGAGATACAAACAGGGGCTCCAGCTTAATGGCATCGTTACTGAAGATCAAAGCATATTCAACTAGGGATGGGCAATCCTTGTCTGCTCCAGCTAGAAATTAGTTTATACTTCACAGGTTATTATAGATATCCCACAGACATCCGGTTTGCCATTTTGCAATAACAATTTCTTTCACTTCCAAAATCATGTATCTTTTTCTTACGTATTTGCAAACAATTGAACCTTCAAGCCCTGAACTTTTAGAACTTCTGAGAAACCATGAACCTATCTTTTCTACCAAAACATCATTCATTCATTCATTCATTCATTCATTCATTCATTCATCCATCCATCCATTCAATCAATCTTTCATTCATTTCAGATACTTTTATACTGCTTCAATTGGTAATATTCTAGGTATCTTAGAGCAGAAATACCAATAAAATCAATAATAAAAAATTGTCATGTATACATATATAAATAACTGCATATTTATAGCAACCTAGAACTAAGGAGAAACTTCCTGACAGTTAGAACAATTAACCAAGGGAACAACCTGCCTCCAGAAGTGGTGAATGCTCCAACACTGGAAGTTTTTAAGAAGAGACTGGACAGCCCTTTGTCTGAAATGGTATAGGGTTTCCTGCCTTAGCAGGGGGTTGGACTAGATGACCTCCAAGGTCCCTTCCAACATCATCATCATTATCATCATCATCGTCATCATCGTCGTTGTTATTGTTGTTGTTGTTGTTGTTGTTGTTGTTGTTGTTGTTGTTGTTGTTATTATTATTATTATTATTATTATTATTATTATTATTATTATTATTATTATTATTATTATTACAAATTCTATCCTGGATTGATCAGTCAATAATTATATATCATAACACCACTATTCATTTCAGCTATATCCACTCCTAACTCCATAGACTAAAAGCTTTTTTAGGAGAGCCAGATTTCTAAGTTTCCTAAACTTCAAGACTAAAGGTTCACATCTTATATCTGGCAGCAAGGTGTTCCACAAAAAAATGTTCCATATTGCTAAAAATGCCTGCTATTGAGTTCCCTCAGCCCCCTCCCCCCACATCATCTGGGGTGGGAATGTTTCTACTGGTATACAGTGGTGAGATAGATTCTATTTGGAGTAACTGGTCCCACAAATAATGAAGCCTCAAGCCATGAAGACCTTTGAAGATGATAATCAGGCTCTTGAATTACTGATCACCAGCCAATGCAGCTCTACATTTTGCCCTACGTCTTCAAAGGCAATCCCATGCAGAGTTAATTTTGCCAGTCTAGCTGTGAGGTGACAAGGGCATGGATAATTGTCGTCAGCATTTACTGCTCCAAGAATGGTTGAAACTGGCACAGTAGTTGGACAAAAGCCTTTCTGATCACACTTTCTACCTGCTGTTTCAGCTCATGCTGAGAGCTCAAGAAGAACTGTTCCCATCTTGGCTGCATGGACCAGTGAGGTAGGGAAAGGGTATAGCCCACAATTTGCAGAGGTCATCTCATCATTTCCTGAACAGGTTCAAACTATTCCCAATTAGAAAGCCAGTTTGGTATAGTGATTAATGTTCTAGCCTAGAAACCAGGAGACTAAGTTCTAGTCTTCCCTTAGGCATAAAAGCCGGCTGGGTAACTTTAGGTCAGTCATTCTCTCTCAGCCCAACTCACCTCACAGGATTGTTGTTATGGGGAAGAAGAAGTATTAGGTATGATCACTGCCTTGAGTTACTTATAAAGTAATAAAGGTGGGATTTAAAAATCTAATAAATAAATAGGTACATAATTTGCATTCTGTGCTAGAGGTAGCTTCCGAATACTCTTCAAGGATAGCCCCATCTAGAGTGCATCGCAATAGTCTAGGTGTCAGATGACCAGGGCTTGAGTGACTGAGCGCAGCGCTCCTGGTCAAAGAAAGGGAGTAACTGGCAGACAACACAAAGTTGCACAAAAACTCTCCTAGCCAGTACTGCCAACTGCTGTTTGAGTTGCAGGTTGTGTACCTTGTCCTATATAGGATTCATCTCCATTCCAACTATTTACTTAAACTATCTTTTGTTAGTACCTTGTATATTTTAAAAATGTTATTTATCCTCTAAATTAATATTTTTGGCTCCACAATGGTGATTAATGGGCTAACAGCAAAGATTAAAAAAAATGAAATGTAGAACATTGCACAGACCAAGGCCAGTTTCTCATTCAATATGTTAATTCATTAATTTATTAAAAATAAAAGCTTCTGGGTAAATAAAAAAGGCACAACAGAACAAAAGTGGCTTTGCTTAAGACTTCAATCCAGAAACTATCCACCTGTTCTTGGCAAGAGTAGACTTTGACTGAGACCCCAGTTCAAATGGGATATATACAGAGCTACATTTGCCCTAGAAAATTTCATTTGATATCATTCCTTATGAAGCAAGTATTGAGATTCTTGTTTTGTTGAATCTGTGGATATATTTTTGTTCAGATCTTGGAGATAAGATTGAAAAGATTGAGAGGTGAAATAGTGAGAGCAAGAGGGAGTTTAAAAGAGCAACAAGCTAAGACTGAAGCAACAGAGAAACTCATTGCTGCTTTAACAGCTTGAGATATTATAGTAACTAAATAACTGATGTCCTCAGAGAAGCCTTGGATGGTATTCAAGGTCAAGAAATCAGGGGGAAAAAAAGGTTTGCTTGGATTCTCTTATCCATTACTTTAAAAGACTTTAATAGAGGCTATTAAAAGATTTCTTGAACCTGTTTCAGATAGATTGTACTTAATTTAGACAGGCAGCCTATTGTGTGTCATCTAGATACAGGTCTTTATAATCTATTGATTGAACTTCTTTGTAGAGTAAGTAGCCAGAATAGTAACACATCTGGAATATGAGGGAAAGAAACTTATGTTGTACTTTTCAGAGTTTTACTGAAACATTGGGAATTTCACCATTTGTAGCTTAGGAGTGGTGGCACAGTGGTTAGAATGCAGTATTGGAGGAAAACTCTGCCCACAGCCTGGAGTTCAATACTGATAGGGTTCAAGGTTGACTCTACCTTCCATCTTCCAAGGTGGGTAAATGAGGACCCAGATCGTTGGAGGCAATATGCTGACTTTATAAGCCACCCAGTAGATAAGTCTAGGTGTTATTACTGTCGCTATTGCTATTGAACAGTGGAGTTCTTAGTGCTCTAAGAGCTTGGCTATTTTCTTGTGGACATTTTATTATCCAACTAGGTAACATCTTCAGTGCTAGAAGGGAATGGAGTTTGCTGTTTATGTATGGTGGCTTGCCCTGTCAATGTTGGTGCAAGAGTTGTTTGTTCTTGTAGTTCCTTGATTAGCCTGCTGTTTATTGTTTGTTCTGTTTGTACAGATAGGCTTAGGGTTAGGGTTATGGCTCAGGAATTCTGGGAATTGAAGTCCACGAGTCATAAAAGAGCCAAGGTTGCCTACCCCTGGGTTAGGGTATTGTTAATCCCCATCTATCTGGGTATTCATTGCTGGCAAGGAGGTGTTCTGGTCTTTTTGTTTTCTTTTTAGCTTTTTCGTGGTCTCTTTTGAATGATATGGTATGGTTTGATTTTATTAGGTGATCACACCCCTCTCTTGAATTTTAGAGGGGCACACATCATCTAGAGACATCCCTGAAGGTACCGTTATTAGCCCTCCAAATCTGCATACTTTATTTTTGTTGAAGAAACAAAACATGGTTTGGTTTCAGCTAAAAAAAGTATTCTCAAGGCCCACAAGAAATGGGACATATGAAGTTCCCTAGGAATGGGATTCAAAAATTTGGGCACAGCCAAGCAATATGTCTTTTTGAGGTTGCTTCAGACTTCAATGGATTTGTGAAAGGTCTCCCTGAAAGATCTTAAAACCTGGGGGAGTTCATATAGAAAAAGTTGGCAAGCCATCTCTAAACAGAAAAAAGCCAACAGCAAAATTTCTCATTGAACAGAAACGTGTGTCAGAACAGGTGTTTACCCCCAAAGTAGGCCTATTTAAGTTAAAAGGAGCAGCAGTATGCTCTTTGCAAAATTTTCTTTTTATTCCAGGTCAGAGGAAATTCAAAGCTGATCTTAATAAACGTCATTTCCCTCTTCCTCCTCATAAATGAACAATACAGAAAGTATCCTCAAGATATGAGGAAACCAGAATGATGACTGAGAAGATTCCAAACTTCCCAATCCTGTTTTTCTTTTGTATTACAGGTAACCCTTGCTTATCAACTGCCTTGTTTAGTGACCGTTTAAAGTTGCAACACGGTACAAGGAAACCCTCCAACGTTGTGACCAATCCTTGTTTTTACCACTGTCACATCATCCCGCACTTTGCAACCAGCTTGTGTAGAGCAGAGTTAATGTAGGAAATGGAAGTGAAATCATAAGTTGCAGAAATAAAACTGTAAGCTGCACATGATGTTTGGCTTAACGACTGAAGGGGAAGTGAGTTTGAAAATCACATTGCAGTCATGTGATTTCCTGCTCAGAGATCACTGCTCTTAGTGATGGAATTGCCAGTCACAATTATGATAAATTGTCAGTCTCTGTGGTGAAATCTAGCCTGATTTCCAGAAGGCAGGGGCTGCATTCCAGAGGGCAAAGAGGCTGTGGAGCCTGGAACGTTTGGTCAGCAGCAGGAAGGTTAAAATGGCTCCTCCCTAGCAATTCTCAATGCAATTCTCTGTAGTTATGCAAGTGGCTGATTTAATCCGGCAAGATTCTGTCTACAGTGAAGGAAACTACGCAGAAGTAGTCCTTGTCCATTCTTGATTCTTGGGGCCTGGCATTTCTTTCCATTTATATTGTGAATAAACCTCATTTCTACTCCCACACTAGAAGAGGCTTGCATGCTTGATGGAGTCAGAGATGACCTGTGGAGAGGTCTAAAACAAGGGGGATGTACATAATCTTTTTCAGACTGAGGTCTGCCCTTGATCTTTGGGTTGGAAGTGTGGAAACCACATTCCCAAATGTGAGCCATAAAATAATCTCTGGAAATAAAATCTAACTTTAATAACTTTGTTAAAAATCTGTGGACTAGGGTTAAATATAATTAATTTAGTTATTTTTAAGATTTTTTTTTCTTCAAGTCCATGGAAAAAATGACAGTGAGATGCCATGGTTTGAATGAATTGAAAGGATCCAAACTGGGCTCTGAAAAGACATGTACTCTCCAGGGACTGCCATTTGCTTTATTATATGAGACTCGGATTTATTCTGAATAATAGAAGGATCTGTTGTTGATGTTGTCCCTTATCACCATCCTGCTTACTTGCTTTCTTCTGAATTCTGCCTCCCTATACCTAATCTTACCTTCATCTCAGGACTTTGTCCCACTGAGTTGACAGGAGCCTTGTCTGACAGTAAGAAATGTACATCTGGTGACACCGGATGTCACTGATTATCTGACATCTACTGGAAAGCTGTCTTGAAACTGACAGTTCAGAAGTCTGGAAATCAACCTGTCTTTACATCAAAGCATACAATTGTTAGGGAGTCGTTTGTCGTTTCATCACCCAATGTGAGTAGGAGGAAGACGAAAACTTGGAGATGATAAACTAGTAGTCAAAGTGGTCGAATTTCAAAACAAATTTTCTCTGTCATACAAGTAAACACAGACCCTTTTCTCTGTCTCTCCGACAAATTAGACCCGTAGGTTGTCTGGAGAGTATGACAACGATTAACTGTGACAGGTGTCACATCAATTTCAGCTCTTCCCTGCAATATTTATAGAGAGAGTTGGGTGTCCATGAACATCTACACTTCATCATGCAGCTTCCATCAAGCATTGTGCACATTGGATGGATGGAATCACTTTTTCTTGACCCTTGGCATTTGTAACTTGATCAAGCTTGCAAGCTCCTTCTTGTGTGGGAGCAGAAGAGAGATTTAGATATAAGTAGAAAGAAAACACATGAAGTGTTGTAGGCATAGGCATCTGCAGCTACCTGAAATTGCATCAACATAATGATATATGTGGTGATGTCATGATACAGGTCCAGCCTTTATGTACTTGTATCCCGATATCTGACTTAAGTACAGAAGTAATCCTTTTTCAGTCATGGTGCAAAGATTTTTCATTTTCCCCCCATGGATGCTTAAGTCTGTAAAGTCAAAGAAGAACAGGAGCAAGATATTTGAAATCTTCATAACTATAGTAGTTTTCTAAATATCAGTCTTGTATATTGAGGATACTTTTCTCCTCAACTGATTTGCAATATTTTTATTTGGCAAGTAATGATTATAAATGCATTTAACATTATTTTCCATTAAAAACTGCAAACCTTACCTTTGTTATTCACTTATTTTGTATTACAACCCATTGGTTGTAATGGTTGTGCAAAGTTTGCTTGGTTGTGTATCTTTTCCATCAAAAAGCAGATTTGATTTAACTGTCCATAATACCCTGTTCAAAAGCAAATAATTCAAAAATGTCCTCTATTGTTCAAAATAAATGACTTGATGAGGGATTATCACATCTAGAGCTGGTAAAGATGAGAGATAGAAAACATATTAGAGTATGTAACAAGATTTAAGAAGATCCCAACAAGTTGGAACAATAACTATCAAGATGAATTTCAAAAGGGACAAATGTATATTTGAGGAGAAAAAATCAAGGTCTGGAATAAGTACAGAATAAAGAAACTACACAGGGAAGCAGTATACTAGCAAAGGATCCAGGTGTCTTGATGACTCACAAACTGAACAGTGCAAGCAGCTCAAAGAAGCAACCAACCAACAGGCAAATGCAATTATGATGGGCATAAACAGTAGCATAGTGCTAGGATCAAAATAAGTCCTTATTCTTTTCTGTTAGGTGTTAATCAGAATGTGATTTCCAGTTTTGCATCCATATTTTAGAAAGGACATTGAAAACCTATGACTATCATTGTTGTGAGATAGGCAGCCATATAAATCAAGAAAGAAAGAGAAAGAAGAAAGATAGAGTGAAACAAAAAAAGAAAGAGACAGAGAAAGAGACAGAGAGAAAGAAAGAAAGAAAGAAAGAAAGAAGAAAGAAAGAAAGAAAGAAAGAAAGAAAGAAAGAAAGAAAGAAAGAAAGAAAGAAAGAAAGAAAGAAAGAGGGGAGAGAGAGGGG
>NW_015386170.1:337445-350052 GCF_001527695.2 Protobothrops mucrosquamatus | reverse complement strand
AAAGAGGGGAGAGAGAGGGGTAAGGAAAGAAGTAAGAAAGGAGAAGAAAGAGAGAGAGAAAGAAAAAGAAAGAAAGAAAGAAAGAAAGAAAGAAAGAAAGAAAGAAAGAAAGAAAGAAAGAGGGGAGAGAGAGGGGTAAGGAAAGAAGTAAGAAAGGAGAAGAAAGAGAGAGAGAGAAAGAAAAAGAAAGAAAGAAAGAAAGAAAGAAAGAAAGAAAGAGGGGAGAGAGAGGGGTAAGGAAAGAAGTAAGAAAGGAGAAGAAAGAGAGAGAGAGAAAGAAAAAGAAAGAAAGAAAGAAAGAAAGAAAGAAAGAAAGAAAAAGAAAGAAAGAAAGAAAACAAACTGAAGTGTGTCTAGAGGAGAACAACCAAGATGATAAAGATCCTGGAATGAAAATTTTATGAAAAATGGCTGAGCATTGGTTAGGGTTGAGTATTGATTATGTTCATGTAACTTAGGTTTTTGCAGTAAGGTTGGAGAAATGAAGAACGAGTGTTAAGGATTTGCCATCAGAAGCAAAGAAACAACTTGGACGCAAGGAATCTGGATATGCAGGTTTTTAAATTAGCAGGCCTCAGAGCAGAGAAAATAGGATGTAAAGGCAGACCAGAAAATAAAAGGATTAAATCGCAAGACAAGATGAGGAGCTTCTTATCAGACAAAACAGAGCCTACTAGGAAAGCAGAATTTTGAGGAGAAAGGAAGGGATGAGAGGACGAAACAAAATGTAGTGTTTGGAAAAGTCGTAAAAGCTGTGGAGATGTGGGGAGTGAAGAGATCGACATGGACAAGCTTGACTCACAGAGACCAAGCCTGGAAAAAATGTCTGAGAAAAAGAAAAGCGGTGAGCTTAGTGGTAGATAAAAAAGGAGTCAGAAAGAGTATTCAAGCATAAAGGAGAAAGGAGACAAAGCTTTGAAGTGAAAGTTTACTCATTAGTCAGAAACAACTTAAGAAGACAAGAAAGGGAAAAAAGATAAAAGTTCCATTTTTAAAAAAAAAGACAAGAATTAGATAAGAAACTGACAGAGATCCTACATTCTTTGGGGATGTGTTCTTGAACCAGGGGCAGCTAATGGCGTGAAGCTGGGTGAAGACAAACATGGGTAGCTAAAGAGCTATTTCAGCCAGAAGAAGAGAATTCTGCAAGGAAACATGGTAGAGTTATCTTTGAGAACTTGTGATGCTGCCTTGTAGAAATATTTTGGCAAAATTGTTCAGAGTTGTTTGAGAAGACAGATCAAGAAACAGGGGTTTTAAATTACAAGGACACAAATTTTGGCAGGACGCCAGGAAAGATATTGTAATGGTAAGAATTGTTCAACAATGGAACAAACTTTTCCCAGAGCGGAGGTATTTAAAAAGAGTCAGAATGAACATCTGTCAGGATACTGTTGTAATGGATTCCTTCTATGGGCAGGGGGTTGCATTAGATAATCTACAACATGACTTCTAATGCTCCATACCTTCTATAAAGATGATTAGGGGGCTGAAGCTAAAACATATAAGGAATGGTTGCTGGAATAGGATATGTCTAATTTAATGAAAAGAAAGACTGAGGTGACATGATAGCAGTGTTCCAATATCTCAGGGGTTGCCACAAAGAAGAGGGAGTCAAACTCTTCTCCAAAGCACCTGAAGGCAGGACAAAAAGCAACGGATGGAAACTAATCAAAAAGAGAATCTACCTAGAACTAAGGAGAAATTTCCTGACAGTTAGAACAATTAATCAGTGGAACAACCTGCCTCCAGAAGTTGTAAATGCTCCAACACTGGGAGTTTTTAAGAAGAGACTGGAGAACAATTTGTCTGAAATGGTATAGAGCAGTGATGGCGAACCTTTTAGAGACTGAGTGCCCAAACTGCAACCCAAAACCCACTTATGCATCGTCGAGTGCCGGGTGGCTATGGCCCGTTGGGTAGGCGTGGCCCATTGGGTAGGCGTGGCTGCGGTGGTAATGGCAGACTGGGTGGGACTAAAAAGTTCAATCAATTCCAACTTTGCAAGATCTTTTTTTCCCGTGAGAAGTTGAAATTGACTGATTGAATCTTTTTTTTTTTTTTTGCACACGGCGGTGAAAAGTGAAAAGGTTTTATAAAACCCAGTTGAAGGCCTAAGACTGGGGCGATGGCACACGCGCCCACAGAGAGGGCTCTGAGTGCCACCTCTGGCACCCGTGCCATAGGTTCGCCACCACTGGTATAGGGTTTCCTGCCTAAGCAGGGGTTTGGATTAGAAGACCTCCAAGTCTTTTCTGACTATTCTATTCTATTCTATTCTATTCTATTCTATTCTATTCTATTCCATTCCATTCCATTCCATTCCATTCCATTCCATTCCTTCTGAGGAATCAGCAAATAATCAAAATCTGTTGATAATAGAATAAGAGAGTTGGAAGGGACCATGGAAGATGAGGAAACTGAAGAGGAACTCATCAAATTTGCAGATCACACCAAATTGGCAGGAGTAGCCAACACCCCAGAAGACAAACTCAGGATCCAAAAAGATCTTGACAAACCTGAACAATGGGCCCTATCCAACAAAATGAGTTTCAATGTGGAGAAAAACAAAGTTTTATATTTAGGCAGGAAAAATCAAAGGTACAAGTACAGATTGGGTGAGACCTGGTTAAAAACAGTAACAGTGAGAGGGACCTTGGAGTCCTAGTGGACGATCACTTGACTATGAGGCAACAGTGTGCAGCAGCAGCCAAAAAAGCTAATACAATCCTGGGTTGTATAAACAGAGGCATAGAATCAATATCACGTGAAGTATTAGTACCACTTTATAAAATCCTATTAGATCATACCTGGAATACTGCAGCCAATTTTGGTCACCATATCACAAAAAAGATGTTGAGAGTTTTAAAAAAATTCAGGGAAGCGCAACTAGGATGATCAAAGGCTTGGAGACTAAAACATACGAAGAACAGTGCAGGACTTGGGTTTGGCTAGTGTAAAGAAAAGAAGAAATATGGGAGATATGATAGCAGTATTCCAGTATTTGAGGGGCTGCCACAAAGAAAAGGGGGTCACGTTATTCACCAAAGCACCAGAGAGCAGGACAAGAAACAATGGTTGGAAACTGATCAAAGAGAGAAGCAACCTGGAATTAAGGAGAAACTTCCTGACAGTGAGGACAATTAACCAGTGGAACAGCTTGCCTCCAGAAATTGTGAACACTCCATCGCTGGAGATTTTTAAGAAGAGGCTAGACAGTTACTTGTCTGAGATGATACTATAGGTTCTCCTGCTTGATCAGGGGACTGGACTAGAAGACCTCCAAGGTTCTATTCTATTCTATTCTATTCTATTCTATTCTATTCTATTCTATTCTATTCTATTCTATTCTATTCTATTCTATTTGGTTTAACAGAGAAGAACAGCAAGGGTGCTATAACACTGTGCCTCAGAAGGTTTTGACAGCCTGTTGGAAAACTTTCTTCTCATGTCACACACTATGGCTCATTGCCAAAGAGGCCCTTTGAAACATTTGTTCTATTCAGTGTTTGATTGGTCCACTCTGCTTGAGTGGGCAACCTTTCTAAAAATGTGAGGCAAGATCAGGACACTCACAATTATTTATAGCTGACAGACAATTTGGCCAGAATGCTGAATGTGGGGCATTCACAGTAAAAGAAAGATAAAGGCAGCCTGGCATTCAGAAGCCAAAACCTTCTTATAATTAAAAACAAATACTGATTACATGTAACTTTGATTCACCCATATCCCCCCCCACTCAGACACTTTGAAAATGTTGGTAACAGTACAATGAATAAAGGGAACAATGGAAATTCATAAAACTTCTCTCTTTTCCAGCCTGTGAAAAAAATCAAATTAAAAACGAATTTAGATCAGAGAGTCAATACCTCAGGATTAACTGAAGATCAGTAAATCCTTCATTATTGATTGAGTGAAATACTGTCTCTTATTATGCTTCACACATGTCTTATTTATTTTTTTCATACAAATCTAAAGGACAGGTGAAGAAAGGAATATCACACTGAATATCTACTGATAAATCTACAGTACAAACTGTTAAAAGTGGGCCCTATTTCTTACAACTACATTTGAATTTGAATCTGAAAAAAGTCTATAGTCATGTTTAGGTAGCACTTTGCAATGCATAAATTAATCAACCAAGTTCTTGGTTTTATTACAGTACAGATAATTTCAGATTACTATTACTGTAACCTCAGGAAGGTGACAAGGCCAAGGAAATTACTTTGCTTTCCCTCTCTTAAGATTGGAATCCAGGAGCATCCAATAAAACTGAACACAATGGAATTCAGTTTCCAAAATGAAAGAAGTCATCCCTTAACTTCATCAAAAGACCTCTGAATTTACTGTTGCAAATATCTTAATGGCCACCTATATGAATGGCCTTAAAATGGATTGAAAGAATTATGAGACGATAGACTATCAAGGGCTATTCGTGTTATCTGTACAGTAGTCCTTAACTGACAACTGTAAGCCTTCCCATCATAGTCATAAATAATGATGATTGTAAAATGGATTGGCCACATGATAGCACCCAATTTTACAAACTTTTTTCAGTGGTTGCTAAGCATTAATCAATACTTCACTGTTTTGCCAAAAGCCAGAAGAACAGGACACTGTGCAAATGGCTGTTAATGTGGCCTTATTGTTGAGTGCCCAAAGTTTGGTCATGTGACTGTGGAGTTAAGGGGATGACTGTCAGAATTTCAAATCTAAGTTGTAAATGGCCCCAAAGCAGGTCCATTGTAACTTTGAATGGTTGCTAAGTCGAGGACTCCCTGTACATAATAAACATACATAAACAGTATTAGAGACAGTGTGACCTGAGGAATAATTGTTGGGTAACACATCAGATGTGCACGATTATCAGAGTCTTTCAGTTGGTTTGGTCTAGTGGTCAAGGCACCAGGCTAAAAAACTGGAGACTGTGAGTTCAAGTCCTGCCTTAGGCATGAAAGCCAGCTGGGTGACTTTGGGCCAGTCACTTTCTCTCATCCCAACCCCACTCACAGGACTGTTTTTGTGGGGAAAATAGGAAGAGGAAGTTGTGTTGAATATGTTGGCTTCCTGGAGTTATTTGTAAAAATAATAAAGATGGGATACTAATAAAAAATAAATATATGTTGAGTTACACGAGACCAAATAACAACAACAACAACAACAACAACAACAACAACAACAATAATAATAATAATAATAATAATAATAATAATAATAATAATAATAATAATAAAGTTGGAGGGGACCTTGGAGGTCATCTAGTGCAACCCCCTGCTCAGGCAGGAAGCCCTATACAATTTCAGACAAATGGCTGTCCAGTCTCTTCTTAAAAACTTCCAGTATTGGAGCATTCACAGCTTCTGGAGGCAGGTTGTTCCACTGATTAATTGTTCTAACTGTCAGGAAATTCCTCCTTAGTTCTAGGTTGCTTCTCTCTTTGGTTAGTTTCCATCCATTGCTTCTTATCCTGCCTTCAGGTGCTTTGGAGAATAGCTTGACTCCCTCTTCTTTGTGGCAGCCCCTGAGATATTGGAACACTGCTATCATGTCACCCCTTGTCCTTCTCTTCATTAAACTAGACATATCCAATTCCAGCAACCGTTCCTTATATGTTTTAGCCTCCAGTCCCCTAATCATCTTTGTTGCTCTTCTCTGTACTCTTTCTAGAGTCTCAACATCTTTTTTACATCATGGTGACCAAAACTGGATGCAGTATTCCAAGTGTGGCCTTACCAAGGTATTATAAAGTGGTATTAATACTTCACATGATCTTGATTCTATCCCTCTGTTAATGCAGTACGACTGCTTAAAACACCGACCTGTCTGAAATACCAGGTCGTTACCCTAAAGATCTTTAAAAGGCTTAAAATGCAAATATTTTAAAGAGTACCACTTCACTTATATGTTAAAGCTATTTTGGAAAGCACTACTTCTTCCCTGTACAATAATGTAGTGGCTAGGACAGGACAGGACTTGTTTGATTGTGGTGTGGGAATTTCTCTGCATGTTCCGATGAAAATAAAATCCAAAAAACCTGGAAGAAAATTATCCCTTAACTTATGCACTTCTATTTCCTACTTTATTAGGGAGTAAGCTTCCAGAGAAAAACATTGTTGTGAGAAAAGGCACCAATAACAGAAGGCTGTAGGTTTCCTTTTCATGTTTTGTACCAATACATATTAAATTTTAAAATGCTGCAGGCCTAGGAAACATGCAGGCTCCTTTGTGTAGAATATTAAATTAAAACAAAGTTTCACATCTCTAGATGTCACCAAAGAACCATTTATTTTCAACCTATTACCCTTGTCATCTTCTCATCCTTCTCATCCTTCCCATCTTTCCAGTACCTTCTCCTATTGGTATATTATGATTTATCAATCATTGTTGTATCTTATAATTTATGATCTATGACTATCAATTTGTTGTTTGTATGTACACTGAGAGCTTATGCACTGGAGACAAATTCCTTGTGTGTCCAATCACACTTCGCCAATAAAAAAAAAATCCTATTCTATTCTATTCTATTCTATTCTATTCTATTCTATTCTATTCTATTCTATTCAACAAAAACAAGGACCAGTATTGGTCACCACGATGTAAAAAAGATATTGAGACTCTAGAAAGAGTACAGAGAAGAGCAACAAAGATGATTAGGGATTGGAGGCTAAAGCATACAAGGAAAGGCTGCTGGAATTGGGTATGTCTAGTTTAATGAAGAGAAGGACGAGGGGGGGGGCATGATAGCAGTATTCCAATATCTCAGGGGCTGCCACAAAGAAGAGGGAGTCAAGCTATTTTCCAAGGTGCCTGAAGGCAGGACAAGAAGCAATGGATGGAAACTAATCAAGGAGAGAAGCAACCTAGAACTAAGGCGAAACTTCCTGACAGTTAGAACAATTAACCAGTGGAACAACCTGCCTCCAGAAGGAGTGGGATAAAATAAGGCTACAAGTTCATTATTTTATCATAGATCTACAGTGAATTTAGCCATCTCAGTAAGAAATAAACAGCCAATCTGTGGAAGCAGTGCTTTGATAAACAAGGAGTGTCAAATCTTGGCAACTTTAAGACTTGTGGACTTCAACTCCCAGAAATCCCTGCCAGTCATGCTGACTGCCTGGAAAGTCCACAAGTCTTAAAGTTGCCAAGTTTGGGCAACCGTGCTTTAAACGTTTAGATTTACAAGTATGTCGCCTTTGACAAGATCTCCTGGAGTCCCATGTCTCAAAGAGTATGAATTTCTTTAGGCAAAAGCGTTTCTTTGTTTCTTCCCAAATACCCCAGTCAATATTACTAAGTCCTGAGCCCTCTAGATTCAATGACTTTGACAATTTCAGTTTTGTTCGTAGATAGAGGGAGTCCATTTGCTGTGGTGGTTAAGGCACCAGTCTGGAAACTGGGAGGTCGTGAGTTCTAGTCCAACTTAGGCACAATGTCAGCTGAGTGACCTTGGGCCAGCCCCATTCTTTTAGCTTTAGAAAGAGGCAATGGCCGAATCACTTTCAAAAAATCAAGTAAAAAATGACTTGAAGTTCACATGCATGCGTGTACACACACACACACATACACACAAAAACTGGCAGAGGTTTCCAATTGTTTTGGGGACAGAATGAGATTTTGTATGTTATGTTTGAGGCTTCACAGCAGGTTAGTTCTCTATTATTTTAATTAAAAGAATCTAAAGAGATTAAAAAATAGATAGGTCATGGAACTCAGTAGGCACCATGAAATGTGTTGACAGACAGATTACCACCTTAGTGCTCTGCAGAGGAACCAGGTTGTACAGTACATAAATAAACCTTTTTTTAAAAGAAGCTTCAGCTGGCAATCAGTATTTGGTTTCGGGTGACAATCAAATTTTGTGCAGGGAATAGAAAGTATTACCCAAAAGGTTTTTGCTCTTTTAGACAGTTCTGAATATTGAAAACTTATCATTTCTCAGTCAGCCAGAAAATTAAGACTGAAATGGCTGATTTAGACAACAAAAAGAAGTTAAAATAATGGACAGGGGAAGTACAATGGAATACATCCCTACAGATTTGTGCATACCTATATAGGATAGGATGGTGGGGGAGAGCAATTCAAAATCATTGAAGAAATAATTAATTGTGTTGTATCTCATGTAATCTATTGTACTATTTTGCAATTAATTTTTTTAACATTTTAGAAGATTGAAAATAGTGTCCTAAACTAGACCTTTTTTAACATGCCAGAAGCTAGAAGCTAATCTCTAAATCTTCAGCTAGAAACTATGTTTGCTATCACTATAACCTGGAACAAGGGATACAACAAGACATCTAATTAAATCTTAAACAGTTCTGCATTTAATTAATTTCATGGTAATATTGAAGCATATGGATGATTTTCATTATTATCCCTTTGTATTTCTCTTTGTACTACTATTGCAATTTAGCAAGGATATAAAGTTTGCATTAACATCTAAATGATTATCTTTACCAACTTTATTATATCACATGCTTTTTCCCATAATAGAACTGAAGGGCTTCCTTAACTAATGTATCTCTCACCTCATCATACATTGATCTGCTACGTTTTTGATCTGTGGCCTCATCGGTCCATGATGTTACATTAGTTCTCAACTTTTGACCATAATGGAGCCTGACTGTTACAGTCATGAGCAGTGATGGTCACAAAGTGGGTCATCAATTGACTGACCCAATTTTACCTTAATATGTGGTGGTTGTTAAGCAAATCACCATGAACATTAAGCTAACCAATTGTTCATTATGGGGCATTTTTGTTGAAAATCGCAAGTAAATGCTAATTTTGGGCAAAAACGTTGTAAATTGTGGCCACATGATCCTGGAATATTGCAAATGGCTGTAAATGTGAACTGGTTGCCAAGTGTCTGAAATGCTACCATATAATCTGGTTCATAACTATTTTTTAGGGGATTCACTGTAACTTTGAACAGTCACTAAGCAACTAGTCATAAATTGAGGACTATCTGTATAACGTAAAGTATCACAAGCATTAAAGCCTGAATTTTATGAAAGCAAAACTATTTAGAACATAGAATAATAGAGTTGGAAGGGATCTTGGAAGTCTTCTAGTCCAACCCCCTGCTCGAGCAGGAGATCTTATACCATTTCAGACAAATGGTTGTCCAGTCTCTTTTTGAAAGCCTCTAGTGATGGAGAACCCACAACTTCTGAAGGCAAGCTGTTCCATTGGTTAATGACTCTCACCATTAGGAAATTTCTCCTTAGTTCTAGGTTGCTTCTCTCCTTGTTTAGTTTCCAACCATTGTTTCTTGTCTTGCCTTTTGGTGCTTTGGAAAATAGTTTGATCCCCTCTTCTCTGTGGCAACCCCTCAAATATTGGAACACTGCTATCATGTCCCCCCTGCTTCTTATTTTCATTAGACTACACATACTCAGTTCCTGTAACCATTCTTTGTATCATTTAGCCTCCAGCCCCCTGATCAGTTTTTTTTTGCTCTTCTCTGCACTCTTTCCAGAGTCTCAATTAGAAAAAACATAACACCACTGGACTTGACCTACGTCATAAAGTTCACACCAGAATGATTCCGAAACATTTCTCTATAATCTTGATCTAGAACTAA
Source organism: Protobothrops mucrosquamatus (assembly GCF_001527695.2). NCBI lineage: Eukaryota > Metazoa > Chordata > Lepidosauria > Squamata > Viperidae > Protobothrops > Protobothrops mucrosquamatus. Next base: position 340,466 of record NW_015386170.1, on the reverse strand, counting down.
GATAGGGAGACAATTCTATCGATTAATACAAAATAATAAATATAATAAATATGAATATATTACGTCGATTAAATACAAAATAATAAATTTTGTATCCCAGAACTTGCTTTTTTAATGAACCATCCAAATAGCCACAGCAAATAGCAATAGCAATAGCACTTAGCTTATATACTGCTTCCTAGTGCTTTACAGCCCTCTCTAAACGTTTTACAGAGTCACCATATTGACCCCAACAATCTGGGTCCTCATTTACCCACCTCAGAAGAATGGAAGACTGAGTCAACTATAAGCCGACGAGAATCGAACTGCAGAAGTAGCTTGCAAAAGTAGTCAGTAGAAGTAGCTTGCAATACTGCATTCTAACCACTACACCACCATGGCTCTTACAGAAAACACATTCATAGATAACCTCTGACAATTATTTATTGGGACTGAAGCATGTTCCCAACATACAAATCATACTTCTTTACTGGCTCAAAGTGGCAAACATGGGGACCCAAAATATTGCTAGTTAAATGCAGGGCAGAAAGTTAGTCCTGTCCTACAAGTCATATTGTTTCTTAGAGACCTCTTTTGAAAGTACTGTGTTGTCTAAAGCTTGGCCTCTAAAGTTTATTGAAAAACCGCTTGTCCAGGCATAATGAGCCCAATGGACAGCTGTAAATAATGCCCTCTTGACAAGCGCTTTAGTGAAATAAAAGAGCCATTCACTCATAAATGAAATTTGAGTTCTGAAATTTCATTCTACACACAGCCCTAGCTGAACCCTACCTCTTCAGTCAATAGCACCCCCTACCCACACCCACACCCACACACACTTCCAACTTGGAAAATAGAAGAAAGGGGGAAATAAATTATCAGGTGGAAGCAATAAAAAAGGCTTATAATTTTCCTCTTCCTATTCTTTTTTGACCTTTGAATGGATGTGGTTCTAGCTGAAATTCCTTCAGTGAGCTGTGTACTGGTTTGGCATTTTTCAATTTGTGAAAGTAATGAAGGAACGCAACAATGACTAATGCACCATGGTTTCTTCCTTTTTTCTTCTGTCTTTTGCTTCCTTTTCAAGCTGAAATATTTGCCGTGCATTTTTAAAAGAACATGATACAGCCTTTCAACCTGGTCTATATGCTAGCATTGCTGTTGATTTTTGTCCTGGGAAAAACAACCATTATTTCTTGCACAACACCAAATGAGATTTATTAAAGGGGAAGAGGTTAGCCTATGGTTTGAAATAGAAAAAGAGAGAAAATCATTGACATTAGAGCAAACATGCTCTGCAAATCCAGCAGAGACTTCCAATGAATAAAGCAGATCAGAAAGGCTAAATAAATAAATGCAAAGAGGTAAATGGGTAGAATTACACAGAAATCTTAATAATACATCAATAGTTACGTATTCAAAATAGACAGTAATTAATATTTATATGTTACTTATATGTAAGGGTGCAGGTCTATACATATGTTGTATATAGCATGTTGAAATGTGTGTTATGTATGTGTACACTTTGAGTACAAGCAACTAAATTTCATTTTTAATGTGTGCCATTGTGCCCAAAGTAAAAACTGACAATAAAGGTTGAAAATAAATCTTATTAACACATATGCCTAAAATCCAATGAAAAGATTTCTAAAGTTCTTCTACAACCTGTACACAGAGAGCAGAGAAGGCAATGGTTCTCAATAGCTGTTCAAAATGGAAGTGTAATTGCATTCAGCGAAGATTTCCATGCAATTAGCAGTTTATCTTGTAATATCCCAAACCGGCTACCCTGATATTAAATTACATGGGCCTAACACATTAAAAATACATTTCCAGTAAGAGTGCACTAATGATAGAGATACTCCAGACTCCTCATCTTCGGAGGTCTGTGTAAATTGGCATTCTCATGGCAGTTGTCAAAATCTGCTTTTACACTTACTCACATACATACATTCACACACACCCCTCCCCAAAAAGAGCAAATAAGATGTTTTTAGCCTCAGGTGATCAGGGCTTTGAGCAGAATATTAAATAAGATATATATAGGCAAGGAAGTCAAAACCTAGGAGTGAAAAACACAAAGTACTACTCTGAATGGAGATTTAGATGGACAATAATTGAGCATCCTGCAGAGTAACTAATTATAATAATAATTTAAAAAACAAAACTACTCAATCGTGAAGCAATGGCTAATTAAGCACCAGTTAGGCACAATTAAGTCATTCATAGTGTAACCTCACCTTTACACGGAGTAACAATACATAATAATGCTATGGTACATGGAAATATGCTAAGAGACAAAGCACAAAAGTCAAATTGGACCTTACACATAACACTTTGGTGTGCCCCAAACTAGATTTCATTCCATGTTCCAAGCTTTATGCTTTTATGACTCATGGACTTCAACTCCCAGAATTCCTCAGCATGCCTGGCTGAGGAATTCTGGGAGTTGAAGTCCATGAGTCATAAAAGGGCCGAGTTTGAAGATCCCTGATGTATGGTGTCAGGAACTCCTAGTGAAGTTAAACATGTAGAGCAGGGGTGTCAAACTGCCGGCCCACGGGCCAGATGTGTCATGGTAAAACCACGCCCACCCCATTTCCAGCAATGGAAAAAAAGTTGCAATACGTCGTGACACGTCATGTGACATTGTGAGTTTGACACCCCTGATGTAGAGGCAACAGAATAATAATATAAAAAACCAGTATCTGTTAGTCACTTCCCCTACTAGCTGGTTTCCAGGATTTTGGTTGCTTCATAATTCTGGTTATAACTATTTATCTACTTCTACCCTATTTGTTGAATACAGTTTGTTATTCTGGTAATAAGAGAAGGATCTTTGCTTAACCCATCAGGACGTGCTTAGAGTAGTAATCAATCTTGTCAGTGCCAAAGAAAAAAGTAGGATACTTAAAAAAAAGCAGTGTTCTCTTTTATGGATGTCATCTCTCTTGAGTTCTGCCAAAAGAAGGGTGACATGTTTAAATTATACTGCTGTAGGCAAGAGCAGCAAAGCTAGTTCATTGCCATGTAAGAAAAAAA
>NW_015386170.1:330241-335038 GCF_001527695.2 Protobothrops mucrosquamatus | reverse complement strand
GCTCCCTCCCTCCCCCCCTGCCACTGACCTTCCATCTCCGGCTCTGCTGCTGCTTGGCCAATGGTTGCGCCAGCTGGACATCGCAGGGGCTGCTCTCTCGGGGCTGCGGCTTACAGGAGGGCTGGCCCACTCAGCAAAGGCTCCGGGGGGTTGCTCCCAGCGGGGATCCCGGGGCTTCCCCGCATGGCTCCCCAGCCACATGCACCTGGGACGGGGCCAGCCTGGGAAAGGGACTTCCTGGCCGCCCTTCTCCCAGGGGGCGGGACACCCGGGCGCAGGGCCAATGAGGAGCCCTGCGAGGGGGCAAGTCCCATGAGAGAGAGAGAGAGAGAGAGAGACAGAAGTGCAAGTGCAAGTGTCTCTGTCTCTGTCTCTGTCTCTGTCTCTCTCTCTCTCTCTCTCTCATGGGACTTGCCGGAGGGCCGTGGGAGGGCCGGATTTACATAGAGCAGGGAGGGCTGTTCGAGGGCCGGATTAAACCGGGCCGCGGGCCGCAAATGGCCCGCGGGCCGGACTTTGGACATGTCTGTCCTAGAGGATCTGGCCAAGGTCTGACTGATCAGAAGCATGGTTTCCATTGTGGCAATATAATCAGAGAATACCATGTTTCCCTGAAAATAAGACCCAGTCTTATATTTTTTTTGCTCCAAAAGATGTATTAGGGCTTATTTTGGGGGAACACAATATCAGGGTGATCAGCCCAGCTGGGCGCCCCATCCACAAGAGGCAGTGAGCACGCTGGGCCCAATGGTGTCCAGCAGCAACTGCAGCTCGCCGACTCCTTGGTGCAGCACAGGTAAGTCCAAGCATAGAGAAAGAGGTGGGGGGAGGCAGGCGATCCGGACGTGCTGTGCAGTTGCCTGGCTCATGGGAGGCTCACAGCAGCATGGGCAGCAGGCGGAAGCAGAGGTGTGGGGGAGGCTGGCAATCCCAATGTGCCATGCAGACCCCTACTCCAGCACAGCCGCAGGCAAGCTGAGAGACAGTGGAACGGAGTGCGCGGTGTGTCAGGATTGCCTCCCCCCCCGGGCCTCTAACTCCACCTGCTGCTGGTGTTGCTGTGTGAGCCTCCCGCAAGCCAGGCAGCCACACAGTGCTTCCTGATCACCTGCCTCCCCTGTGCTGCTGGTGTTGCTGTGCGAGCCTCCTGCGAGCCAGGTGGCCACACATCCAGATCGCCTGCCTTCCCCCGCCTCTGCCTCTGTGTTCAGACTTACCTGTGCTGTGCAGGCTGCTGCTGCTGCTAGACACTGTTGGTCCCCGTGCACTCGCCACCTCCTATACTGGCCATGCCCGCCCACCCCTCCGGGCTTATTTTCTGGGTGGGGCTTATTTTTGGGGAAACACAGTAATGGCATTGCACTGTTCTGATCAGCTGTCACACAGACTCCCTGAAGGGAACTCAGCTACCCTGTTTACTTCCTCAATGTTCATTTCTTTTTTTTATGTCTATGTGTGTGCCTTTAAATCACTGTTGACTCCTGATGACTGCCTGCAGTTTTCTTGGCAAGATTTTAGAAGTGGATTGACATTGCCTCCTTTCCTAGGGCTGAAAGGGAATGACTAGTCCAAAGTCACCCAGCTTTGTGCCTAAGGTGGAGCTAGAACTCACGACCTTCCAATTTGTAGCCTGGTACTTTCACCACTACACCAAACTGCCTCTTTTCCTAGCCTAAGAGCCCTCAATATCTTTACTTTCCTAGGGGGGACTCAAGAAAGTTTCATCCTTGTGTGTCTGCTATAGTTCAGGACTGTCACAAATGCTACTGAGACAGTTAATGGTGTAGCTGGTGTTTTATGTCATGTATCTTTGTATAATTCTGAAGTTTGCCTGGTGCAATTTTTTACTACTAATTTGAAAAAGCCCGGAGTGGGGGGAATGTCCTGGGGAGTTAATTGAAGCAAAGAGATGACTGTACAAAGTTCATTGACCCGCATGCCTTGGCCACCTCCTAATTACATAAAAAAAGGACAACACTTTCCATCTGGGAGATTTTCATCAAAATCTTTTATCTTCTGAAAGTAGATTGAAAGCAAATTCTCTTTTATCAAACTGATTTGAGAACTGGTAAATAAAATGCAGGAGAAAGCCATATGTTGTATATAGGATGTTTAAATGTATGTTATGTATGTATATACTTTGAGAGCAAGCAACTAAATTTCATTTTTAATGTGTGCCATTGTGCCCACAGTAAAAATGACAATAAAGGTTATCTATCTATCTATCTATCTATCTATCTATCTATCTATCTATCTATCTATCTATCTATCTATCTATCTATCTATCTATCTATCTATCTATCTATCTATCTAATTTATATCATACTGTTTTGGGGATGATTATTTTATCAATTTATGTTTGCTGAAAATTGTTTTATTCTCATTCATTCATTCATTCATTCATTTATTCATTCATTTATCTCATTTCTAAGCTGCCCAACTCCAGAACATGTTTGGACAGTTTCATCATCATCATCATCATCATCATCATCATCATCGTCATCGTCATCGTCGTCGTCGTCGTCGTCGTCGTCATCATCATCATCATCATCATCATCATCATCATCATCATCATCATCATCATCATCCCAAAACAAATGAAAACAAGATCATTCAAAAAGAAAAGCCTGAACTAGCAAATAAAAAAAGACTACTCAATAAACTGAGAATTCTGCTTTTATTTGTTCCCCCTAATCATATTTGTATATCTTCTTTGAGGTTTTCAGAGCCTTTCCCCCTTTTAGTCCATAGTTTTAGTATTAATATTAAGGTTTTTATAGATATATTTTATAAAGATGTTCTATAGATATTCAAATGTCATAATACTGTGTTAGCAATCATAATTATCTTTGATCAATTATAATATTCAGTGAAATTGTTGATAGAGATATACCTTTCCTTGTCTCTAATTTTATACTGGTTTATGACTGAAATTCCTATTCCCAAATGACACCATTTGGAGCTGATTAAGTGGCTTATTTGTCACTACCACATGGTAGGGAGTGGGGATGGGTTGAACTTGTGAATTTTTAACTATGGATTTTTAATGTTATACGCTGCCCTGAGTCACTATGCATGAGTTGGGCAGCGGTATGAATTTATTTAAAGGTTTATCATTGTTATTGTTGTTGATGGCACTGCAATCTAGACCAACTGCAGCTTCCAAGTGATTTTCAAGGGAAACCTTATGAAGACTGCTTTAAAATGGACCTGTCAACGCTGCTAACATTGGATGTTCTCGCTTTGACAACATATGAAGATGCAGCCTTTTTCTTTCTTATGCTTTACTCTTAGAATTAGATGGTGCTGGGGGAGGAGGCAGAGTGTGATGGGAGTTAGTTAGACGTAACAATATTGTACTAGTGTGTGAATTCAGAGCTTGAAATAAGAGATTATAAGAATTGGTGGGTAGCAGAACAGGAGGGAAAGCCTGCATTTCAAACTAATTGGAGAATGTGATTTATGACTGTTAATTGGAGAAGGGAACTGTGCTTTGATACTATGTGCTCAGGGTAGGGGAATCCAGTTTTTGGCTTCAACTATGTTAGTGCTGAAGCTATGCTACTCTCATAAAGATTATTTAAGGTAAACAATGCCTCAAAGTTCTTTGAAGAGTTTCATCTGTCAGAACCATAACAGGACCACTTGTTTAAGGTATATATAAACAACCAGTTTTCCTTGTTACCTTCTGGGAGGAGGCTTCATGGTATGTGCAGCAGAACATCCAGATTCAGCCATAGTTTCATTCCATATAGCATTAACCTTGTGAACTCTGAAGCTTCCTCCTTCCATTATATATTCAAGATGGACAGTATTTAATATTTATTTGTTATGTATATGTAAGGGTGTGGGTCTATACATATGTTGTATATAGTATGTTTTTAGGGTATGTCATGTATGTGTTTCACTTTAAATTTCATTTTTGATGTGTGCCGTTGTGCCCACAGTAAAAAAAAAATGACAATAAAGATTATTTTATCTTATCTTAGGTGTCTGGGAGGGTTTCCCAGTCCAAGGATGGGCACCTGTGGAATACAAGCTGAACTGGGCAAGACCCCTCCTTGTGATAGCTGCCACCTGCTCCTCAAATAAGAGCTGAAATATTCTCCTCCAATTTCATAAAAAGATAAAAAAGGAGTATCCAACTCTAGGGGGGTGATGCTCATCTCCAATTCACAGCCAAAGAGCCAATGTTGTCCAAAGATGCTTCTATGATACTTTGGCCAGCATGACTATACACCAAGGTGCATGGAATGCTGTTACCTTCCCATCAAAAAGTACTTATTTATCTACTTGCATTTACATGTTTTTGAACTGCTAGGTTGGCAGGAGATGGGGCAAGTAATGGAAGCCCACTTTGTCTTAGGTCTCAAATTGCCAACCTTCCAGTCAACAAGCCCGGTGTCTTAATTGCTATCTCAAACAGGGCAGTCAGCTCTATTCTGGATTTGAGTTGGAAAGTCTCCAGATTGGAATGGGGTCAAGAACCTACAGTCACAGTATACTACTTTGGGTTAGACCTGTGCAACTCAGGCCCAATATAATTTGAATTCTGACATAATTGGAATCACTGAATGAAATTCAAGTCAATTTAAATCAGAGAACCAAACTGACTATGTTGATTGTCAATTCAGTTGCAGGGAAAAAAATATTAACAGGTGCCCACTGAGTTTCTGGATCAAATTGTATGCATCTAATGAAGCATCTTACTCTGAACCACACAACAACTTAATTCCAAGATTTGTGGAATCACCTTCTAAGCAGATCATCAAATACTGCCATGCTTTGATCTCTAAT
>NW_015386170.1:302954-328214 GCF_001527695.2 Protobothrops mucrosquamatus | reverse complement strand
AATATCAAGTCTAGCAGGCTTTTCTTTGAAAAGAGAAGTAACCAGCCATTAGAAATATGTGTCCATTGATCCTGCTTAGTATTCCCTAACTCTCTTCCTTTTTCATTTTCCAGTGACCTTTTTAAAAAGCCCAAGCATGCCATAAATATTAAAAGAATTCCAAAAGGTGTCTAATTCTGATTTATTAAATCCGATTAGCAGAATGCCTGACTCTGGAGACAGGGATGAAGAGTGGAATTGAAGAAGCTCCAGGCTCAAAGCCACTTAACTGACATTGTTTTCAACCCAAATATTGACACAGAAAACAGACAACTTCTTCTAGATAATTACACTGTATAAATTGCCAGGGCATTAACTTGAAGTAGCCATATATATACATGGGAGAAGCATTGCTAACAGATGAGAGATAAAACCAGGTAACCTCGACTTCCGGTTTTGCACAGTAGCGACTGGTCACAGGCTTGTGGATTCTCTGCACTCCCGTGGCTAATTTCGCCCTGCCTGGGGACCCTAAATGGGTCTAAGTCACCCCGGAGAGGTGACAAAGAAAGAAGGGTGCTCCAGAGATTCTGGAATGGCAGTGGCCATTCCGTTTGACTTGGGGAAAGCCTTCTAACCCAACAGGAGAAAGGCTGGCCATATTGCATCGACCAGCCCAAGTTACTTGCAACCAAAGTACAAAAGCACTAACCAGTACAATTGTGAACAGCATGCTTGAAACTGGGTGAGGAATTTGATCTTCTCTTTTACATTTAATTTCCTGGAAAAGATCCCCAAGAAGCAAAATACCTCCGAAAGGGAAGGAGGGGGATTTCTGCCCCACCCTTATACTAACAGAAGCAGCGAATTAATCTTTTTATGGAGGATCAAAATATATGAAAGTGAAATAAATATAAAACCTGAAACTTAAAACTTAAATCTGGATAAATCTAAAATTGTTTTAATGGTTAAGACTCTCATTTCAAAGATAATTGTTCATTTTGGAAATTGAAAAACAAATAGTTGCTGACACCTAGTGGCAAATGAAGACTATGACAGCTATGACTTTAATATAAGACTTGGCAAAATCTGGGAAAAGCTAATCTGTGTCTGTGACCTTCAAAGCTTTAACAACAAAGAACAACTGTGAACAAAAAGACAATAATCTGGGCTGTAAACAAAGAGAGAATTATAAATTTTAGAAAAAAAATCTTTTTTGAACTATTTGGATTACAAATATCTATCTAATCGGGACTCTCAAGCTATTTACAGAGAAAAGAAAGGAAGAGGAAAACTCAAATTCTTGACTATCATGGATCAGAGACATGTAGAAAGAACATATCAAGAAAATATAAATACATCACAGGAGGAGATATATAGTATACTGCAACTAATTCAAACAACAATGACTTTAAACAAAAAAGAAATCCAAAACAACTTTGAAAATATAAATCAATCTATTTCCAAGTTAACTCTACAACAAAAAAATTCCCAGAAAACAACAACAGAGAAGGAGCAGATAAAACAGATAAATGGATATAGAATTGAGAATAGAGACTTAAAGATGGAACTTAACAAAACAAGGAAACATGATTTAATCCTAGTGGAAAAAAATTCATAAGAATTGGAAAAAACAAAGTATCCCTTAAAACTACAAAATAAATCTGAGGACAAGAAAACAGACCGGGTAAAATGGACTGTAGAGATGTCAGGAACATCGGAGAGAAAGGAAATGATAAGAGAAGCAGAGAGAAAGAAAAAGAAAAAAGATTTTCAGCAAACAAGGAAAGACAGAAGTCCCGTACAAAGAAACTTCTCCTGATTTACTTTTTATATCTACAGCAACATTTACGAACATACGGGAAAACTTTTTGATTCAGCAAAATACATTGATTAAGAAAGACACTGGGCAAAAGGAAAAGACTAAAGTGGAAACTAAGAAAATAGATGATGGGACTTACCAGGGAGAATACTTAAAACAGAAACATTTGTTTGAATATGGTTAAAGAAATAGAAACGTTTTGGAATATATATGTCACTCTGAGAGGGATGAATTCTCTAAATATAATATAGTATGCTTTTTCCCCTTTTTTGTTCTCTTTCTTGACATGAGTAATATAAAAAAGTTGAAATGACTTAGATAAAGGAAATGTTTTAGATACTTAAGTGTGATTGAATTTAAGAAAATTATAATGGATAAAAATGTTGTCAACGCTGCAAATACTGTATATTCTTGCTTTGACAATATGCAGAACTGTCTGGTATTTATATAGTTAAATCAGGCAACAGTGAAAGCCGGGAAAAAGAAACCGGAAGTAAATCATGTCGTCCAAGTTAATTGGAAGATGTGAACCATGACCCCAAAATAAGGGAGGGAAAAATGCTTAATATGTATGTGTAACGGAAAAGGATCACATCTAAGCATTTTTCCACCATGCTGTACTGACGTCTCTGTAACCTTAATAAATGCTTTTAGGAAAAGATATGCCTGAAAGTCCTTTTAAGTGTTTCGTTAATCAGACACATGACAAATGTTTTGAATAAGAGTTAAAGGAATAGATGACTAGATGTATTAAATGGAATGTTTAAAGATTAAACATATTTTTAATTATGGTTAAAAGAATAAGAAATTTAGGAAATAAATACATATTAGCTTAGGAGGGATATATATTTTAAGTAGTATATTATTTTTTATGCTTCTTTACTCTTGCTTTTCTTTCTTTTTTTCTACTGTTTTTTCTATTTTTTTAAGAAATGTAAAAGTGTGAGATGGTTCATATGGAAAAATAAAGTTAAATTCTTAAATGTAATTAATTTCTGAGAAAATCTTAACCAGTAAGAATATCTAGAATTTAGTGGGAGAAACAAATTAAAATAAGGACTGTAACAGGATCTATGATAAGACAACCAGAATGTTTGGATAGAAAAGAATTATTATATTGATGTGATTATTATTTTTAGGACTATTGGGAAAAATTATATATGTAACTGTTATTTATCAAAATAATAAGAACTGTATTGATTCAAGGTTTGCAAAGAAGACATTTTGGGAAATCAATTAAATGTACTATGTGGATTATGGATTATAAAATAAATTGTTAGTGATTGTTTTACAAATGTAACCCAGACAACACACTGTTCACCAATTATTAAGTGATTTATGTTTTTAAAAAAATCAATAAAATATATTAGAAAAAACAACAACAGCTAACCTCATTTGCTAAATGGTGATTTCTACATTCCTTGGCCAGTGAGAAAGGGAAACCCATCCCTGATCATTTCGAACAGTGGCCAATTATTTTTTAAATCGATTTTCTGCCACAGAAGATAGGCAAACAATAAGATATTTCAAAACCACATAGTGAAGTTAATATAAAAGTATGGGCCAAGATTTACCAAATCCATTTCATTCTCATTTTTCTCTTTTATTTAAATTATTTTCTAGAGATTCAGAGATTACATATTAGGAACAGCTAATTTATTTTTTAATCTGTCCAGTATTCTCCAGCCTGATAGCCTCCAAAATAAAGTAGTCCTCGATTTATGACCACAATTGAGCCCAAGTTTTCTGTTGTTAAGTCAGATAGTTGTTAAAGGAGTTTTGCCCCATTTTACAACCTTTCCTGGCCTAGCTGTTAAGTGAATCACTACAGTTGTTAAGTTAGCTACACAGTTATTAAATGAATCTGGCTTCCCCATTGACTTTGCTTGTCAGGTCACAAAAGGTGATCACATAGTCCCTGGGACCCTGCAACCGTCATAAATACGAATCAGTCGCCAAGCGTTTGAATTCTGATCATACATCACAAGGATGCTGCAATGGTCATAAGTGTGAAAAACAGTTATGCCACTTTTTAGTGCCATTGTAACTTTGAATGGTCACTAAATGAACTGTTTGTAAGTTAAGGATTACCTATATGTTAGAACTCGACCCCTAAGAATCCATTCTGACTATGAAGCCTAGAATGGTAAAACCAAACTTGGGGGAGATAATCTTGGAGAAAGTAGCTTTTCAGATAAACTTATTTATACCCTTTTCTTTCCATTATAAAAGAAATGTCTTTTTTCCCGCCCTGCAGCAAAACTGTATTAAAATAATATTATCATCATGACCTATATTGTATATGATCAAAGGCAATGACATTTGGCAATTGACTTCAACATCTAAGGGGAACTGAACTTTTCTCCATCAGTGAGAGCATTCCTGTCCCAGCTTCATTGATGACACAGTGTCTGATTGTCAGTGGGATGATTTACTACCACATCATAGCTCAACATCAAAGAGATTTCACTGTTGTTTCATCTGAATTTTGTTAATCCTTTACAAAAGCCTTGATGATGAGGTTTAAAGTTGCAAACTGTTACCTTTCCCCACAGTATGGAGAAGATCACACAAAATAAATTCCCACTAGAAAAGCATATTACCCCTCTTTTAATCGTCTTTCCAGAGTCTGTGTTTATATAGCTACTCCTTGACCTACGACCACAATTGAACCCCAAATTTCTGTTGGTAAGTGAGACAGCTGTTAGGTGAATTTTGCTCCATTACAAGCTTTCCTGCCACAGTTGTTAAGTGAATCACTGCAATTGTTAAATTAGTAATATGGTTATTAAGTGAATCTGGCTTCCCCATTGACTTTGCTTGTCAGAAGGTCACAAAAGGTGATCACATGACCCTGGGACACTGCAAATGTCATAAATATGAGTCAGTTGCCAGGCGTCTGAATTTTGATCACGTGACCATAGAGATGCTACAACGGTCATTAAGGGTGAAAAGCAGTCATAAGTCACATTTTTAGTGTCGTTGTAACTTCGAACGGTCACTAAATGAACTGCTGTAAGTCAAGGGCTACTTGTAGTAGAAGGGAAATTTAAGGCTAGAAGTGGATTAAATCTTCCACTATAGCTTCTATCACCCTGTATCAAATGTAGGATGCCCAAGTCATATCAATTTAATGATATAATATGTAACCCTGTATCTGTTAACCTCTGGAAATTAAGAGTTTGGGTATTTTCATCTTAAATGGGGCAGTAGCAAATGTCTTGAATGGGAACTTTCCGCATTGGGATGCTACAACACAAGTGTCCTGGATTATGATGTTATTTCTTGAAGCTAATTTAAACTGAGTGTTTAGTGATGGGTAATCAATTTGAGAGTCACATGTCAATAGTTCACAATGATGGACTACAGAAATACAGCAAGTTTCCAGGAAGGAGAGAACACAGTACAAGGAGGTGTACGGGACAAGAGACATCACAGTCCTAGAGCTGGATCATGGGAAGAAGAAGGGATTTAGGGTAGTTATTCCTTAGAATCTCCCAGGGTATATCTATTAGGGTGAGAGTACTAAAGGTTTAGTCTGGCAAGATTCTGTCTATATGGTATAAACAAATAAAGAACTGAGCTTCGGCTAGATTGTATTATGTCGTTCTTGGGCTAGGCTTGATAAATGGTGTTATTATGAAAACCTTTTACTAAAAATGTATGAGTGGAGACTACTTCTACACCACATTGCTCAGCAGCAAATATTACAGTTAAATAGTCCCATACAATAAACAATCAGATCTCCTGGCTTCCACCGTCATGTTATGGTGCTGTCTTTTGATTCACTTATTTATAGTAAGTTCTGAAACAGTTTAGATGCTGCTACAATCATTGCAGAATTTTCTTGCTAACATTAGTACAAAAAGGGGTCCTTGGTGCTCTCTCAGCCTGGTTATTTTCTTGCAGACATTTCATTAGCCAAACTAGGTAACATCATCAGTTCTGCTGATGAGCTACAAATATTCTTCTTTCTCAGTTAGTACAAAGAGCTGATGTAATCAAAACTGTTATTTGCTTATAAATTTTAGAGGCCAAGAGTACAGTAGTTTCTTCACATATTTAAGTATAAACCTCCATTAAAAGAGAAAGGTAGACACATTTACTATTATGGAGAGAGGGAGGGAGGGAGGGAGGGAGGGAGGGAGGGAGGGAGAGAGAGAGAGAGAGAGAGAGAGAGAGAGAGAGAGAGAGAGAGAGAGAGAGAGAGAGAGAGCACTGACTCATTCAATCTTTAGATTTAAGGATGTCTATGTTTTGGCAAATAGTAGCAGCCCACATCTGAGAGACATATTAAACTTCGGAGATGTGCTTTTGAAAGCGCTGTATTCTGGAGGTATCACTCAGTCGTATCATTTAATATCTGCTCCTCATTCTCCATTGAAAATTAGAAGAAAACAAATCTGACAGTTGAATTTAAGCTCAGAATAACTCCTATAGATGATCCTATACTATGAAAATTGATAAGCATTGATGTAAAATGATGGGCATTGGGATTCGTTTATATTAATCACTGTAATTCTGACTGGGAACTTGACATAATTATCCCAGTTTAGAAAAGGAAAACATCCTGATCCAGCTATATAAGAGGACCAGACAGTCTTCCTAATATTATTATTGAACTGCATGCCTCACTCTTCTAAGGGAACCGATTAGGCCCGATGGAAACAACACAACATATTGAGAGAAAAACACAGTAGCCATAGGATAAGACAATCCATACTGGATCAATGTGTCAGCCCTTTGAGATAGTCCAGAGCAGGATACCAAAGTTATGAATGTTAGTTTTTTTAATAAGATTAAGTAACAGAATATTGCAAGTCTGAATGTGCCTCTACTTTCTCTGCCTTTATATTCAAGAGAACTGAAAAGTGTCTAATCTGCTATGCTTTCTCAAGTAACATTCTTGCTCTGGACTCAAATTTGTCATTTTTTAGTTGAGGCTCTTCTTCCTGTTCCTCAAGGTCATTCTCACAGCCCATCACACAGAGTTTAATTCTGCAACATCTGGCTGAGCAGTATGCAAATAGCGAGAAATCAACTCTTTATGAAGTTCCAAATTAATTTTTGACTCCATATATAAAGACAGGCTTTTGATAAAGTTAGAGGTTTAATTAGTTGCTGAATGTTCCTTATCATTGGCAAGCTACATCCTAATATTTCCCTTAAGGTAAGGTGAAACTCAAACAGACTGCTGTCTGATGTGCTCCTACATTGTCGTAGAGAATTGTAAAGCAGGAATTTGTTATCTTCTTCTCTGACATCTTTTCTGATTACTATATAAATTCATTGCTAAAATGCTTTGAGTAAATGCCACTTTTCACCTCCTTAATATTGCTGTTGGCCATAATCCTAGATGCTGATGACACTTTGTCAGCTTGGATGCTCAGAGGAAAGATGAGAACCTGTTAGGCTATAAACGCCATCGCAACCAAGAACATTCGAGTATCAACTTGAACAAAACCAAATGAGTTTGCCAAAAGGCCTGTCTCTCACAAATGACAGATCTGTAGGAATGCAATTGAACAAGTGAAAAAAATGGAACTACCTGGAGGTTATTTTTCAGACTACAGGTTGCTGAAGAGCTGAAGATGGGCATGTCAAGCAAATGGCCAAAGACGTTCAGAACTATCTTCAAATTCTGTCTAGAGGAGACCTCAACTTGCAGTCATTGAGATATTTTAAGCTCAGGCTTTGGCCCAACTAGTCTCCAAATTGCTGTTCAAGAGCTATGGTGGCATAGTGGTTAGAATGCGGTATTGCAGGCTAGTTTTGCAGACGGTTAAACAGTTCGATCCTGACCAGCTCAAGGCTGACTCAACTTTCCATCCTTCCAAGGTTAGTAAAATGAGGACCCAGATTGTTTGGGGCAATATGCTGACTGTGTAAACTGCTTAGAGAGAGCTGTAAAGCACTATGAAGCAATATGTAGCGCTAAGTGCTATTGCTATTTTGATATGTGGAATAATTGGAAAAAAGGTAAAACTGACATTTTTCCATCCATCTTTTGTGGCTAGCTATATGTTCAGTGCAAAACTGTAACTGGAAATGGTATTTTACTGAGATTGGAATTAGAACTTCCATTTGGCTTTTAATCTTGGTTAAAAATGTATTTTTAGCAAGGCCTGGCCTCCCTATATTTTTCACAATTAACCAGATCAGGCAGAGAGTAAATTAGGCTGTATGATTTTCTCCTAGATTTCTAACCTCCCTTAGATATAAGAATGCCACGCAGTCTCAGGCAGTGAGTATTTTGTTGGGAAGGGCAACTGAATATGAGCTCACTTAGTTACTTGAGTAACACTGTTACTTGAGTAACACTGTGTACTTAGTTACTTGAGTAACACTGTGACTTGGAAAGAATCTAGAGCTCTTTCCAATGCTCTTTTCTCAGCCTTGTTATGAGGACAATATCACAATTTTCTCCTTGGGGAACAACGTTCTGCATGTGAAGGTGAAAGAAGCAATACAGTGAGTGATGTCCCCTTGCATAGTTTCCTTTTTAGTGTAGAGGCCAGAGAGACTTGACAAATTCTATACTGACCTAATTCTGACAGATTCAAACCTATCAATCACTCTTAGGATATAAACATTTTGTGCTGCTGCTGGAAGAGTTAGATGAATGTTGACCCCAGAACCTGACCATTATTAATTCACATTATTTAAGTAAATGTGACCTAAGTTACAGACAGCTGGAGAACCTGTTATTTGATACTTCTATGCCAGGTAGCCTGATTCTGGGCTATTTTATTCTTTGAGGTTTGACACTACATATGCAATATGTGTCAACGCTGCTAATATTGAATATTCTTGCTTTGACAAAATATGCAGAACTGTCTGGTATTTTTAGAGTTAACTCAGTTAACTCTAAATTACACATAGGTTTATGTGTAATTTGGAATAGACTTTGATTAATCCAAGGAAGGACAGGTAAGATTAAACCTAACACATTCTATTCTAGCCCTTCTCAGTTCATTTCTCCACAACTCCAGTAGAAAGATAGTGATATGGCATCCACATCAACAAGAAGAAAAGCTTTTATTGTTTATGAAAAATACACTGGGGACAGGGAGAAGAAGGAAGGGTGATTATGGGGATCAGGTTCTCCCAATCAGAAGAGACTACAGGAGGCAAAAATCTCCTTAGTGCAGTGATGGTGAACCTTTTAGACACTGAGTGCTCAAAAACCACCCCGCCCTACCACCCCACCCCCTGCCCTGCCTGCCCCACTGCCTGCCCATCCCATGCCATGCCATGCCATCCCATCCCCACCCCGCCCCACCCCACCCTCCATTTCGCCCACCTGCGGGGCCACCTACCGCCTCCACGGCCCACCGCAGATCGCCCAGGCAGCCCTACAGTACCATGGCAACCACACCCTCCGCCCGCAACATCATCTGCGTGCGATGGGGCACGAGGGCGGAGTCTTGTCCCTCCTGCCTGGCTGCCATGTCCTTGGCTGCACTACTGTCCTCCGGGGGGGCTGCTGGTGAGGAGGGTTCTGAGTGCCACCTCTGGCACACATGCTATAGGTTCGCCACCATTGCCTTAGTTTTACCATTTGAGATTTAAATCCACTTAAATGGTCTCTTGGCCATACTCTACCACATAAATTTACCAAGATACTTGGGTCAATTACTCCCTCTCAGCTCAACCTATCTCACAAGATTGTTTTATTGTGGGGGGGGGGAATTCACACAAGGAGTTTTGCATTGCTAGAGGAAAGGCAAGATTAGACATCTACAGCAGGGACAAAGTGAGTTATTTGGAGTGGCATCTTGTGGGCTGGTACATGTAGGTTGGATCTTTTTTTAATCACAATCCCCACACTACAAATAAAGCAGATTAATCTAGCTTGCAACGTTATAACAGAGGCATTACACAACTGAGTTGCATGCAGGGATGTAAAAATGATAACATCATCACTTTTAACCTGAAATAAGAATGAATGATGAAAATGTAGGTCAAACCTACTGAATTCTGAACCAACATAATAAGTTTTTGTGGAACTTCACTGCTTATCCTGGTTGACATGTGTAATCTAATAGACTAGTTAAGGCTGATCCAGCAAGATTCAACTTGCCTGCTTATTTTCCAGGCTTTGAGTTTTCTCCAAAATAAACCACCAGCTTATTTCAAACCTTCCTGCATAACCATAATACAAAGACTAGATAATTAAGATTCTCAGGTTCTTTTCCAGCTATAAGATTCTCTGCAGTGGTTAATAAATCCTCTGTATTATTTTTTTTTTTTTTGAAGGAATGCTCGCAAAATGAACTAAAAGCCGATCTTGACATCTAAAAATGGAGATATATGCACAGCTATGTATCTCTTTTTTTTTTTGAAACATATCAATCAGATTTAAGAGTCTTAAAGGGACAATAAAACCCATTTGTGGATTTGGATAATAGATTATTTATGCCCCAAGTTAGCAGAACGATGTTGCCTGATCCTTCCCTTCTTCTTCAACACACATGACAGCTAGTGATAATATGCAGGTCTCTAGGAGATGTGAAGTAATTACACAGCCCTACACTGCAACATTTTTCAGCTGACATCTATGTGGGGGACAAGAATACCCAGAGCTATAATTTCAACAACTTTTTTTCCCCCAAAATGTTTCAAGATAAAGCTAATTTCTGATCCTGGGAACCAAAATAGATGAAATATAGTGAGTAATGGGAACAGCGTGCTTCTTTTGAGACATGCTTGAAAGTCTCAATTCCTACTCAGAAAAAGAACAGTTCTTGGTCTCTATCATAATTGAGGAATGGAGATGTTTCATGGCTTAATCATGGACTATTTAAATAAGGGCAGAACCTTGAATGGCTGCCTGTTATGTTGTCAGGTAGGAATTGTTCATATTCTTCTAGCTGATTACCACATGGTTACTATTTCATACTATTTCGCATTCTGCTTTGGGGCTAGAGTTGAAGAAGTAGAATCCTGTATGTCAAATTGCTCAATTGGATTGACACGGCTAAATAGCAGGACCCACCAAGGTTAACTATAGCTCATGGGTAGCTAATTAGTTTCAAAGATGAAGGTGGTAAACAGCTACACCAGCACAATATTTATTAGAGTTTATTCTGCCTTTATTATTTTATCAGTAGCTTAAGGCAGCAAACATACCTAATACTCCTTCTTCCTCCTATTTCTTCCCACAACAACAACAACAAACCTACCTGTCAGGTAGGTTTGGCTGAGATAGAGTGATTGGCCCAAAGTCACCAGTCGGCTTTCATGGCCAAGGCAGGACTACTGTAGAACTCACAACCTCCTAGTTTCCAGGCCAGCATCTTAACCACTACGGTAAAGTAGCTCTGCATTTTATTCCCTGTATTGATACATGGATAAAAAAAGCATTTAAAATGTGTGTGTGCGTGTGTATATATGGGGTGTGTGTGTGTGTGTGTAAGGTTATTGAAAATTCAGAGAAGTACACAGTTTGAAGGATAACTCCATGTCAATGTATATAGTGGTATGAAAGTCCAAAATTGGAAGTTCATATTAAGACGAAGCAACTATATCTCCACAGTTTCCTTCTGAAAGGTTTCTATTGGCTATTTTCAAACTTCAAGGTGCTAAAGCAGCTAGGCCAGTGATGGCGAACCTTTTAGAGACCGAGTGCCCAAACTGCAACCCAAAACCCACTTATTTATCGCAAAGTGCCAGGGCTGCATCAGCATTGTGGTGCACTCAAGGGGCAGGTGGGTGGTCATGGCCCACTGGGTGGGCGTGGCTGCAATGGTCATGGCAGACTGGGTGAGCATGGCTGGGGCCAGTCCCTCCCCATCTCCGGGGCATCCCCGGGGGGGGCAACGGTGCTTGCTCGCTCACTTCCTGCCCTGTCGCTTCCAAATGCCATGTGCTTGCTACTCTGGCGAACTCTGCTGGGGCAACAGCACGCGTGCCCACAGAGAGGGCTCTGAATGCTGCCTCTGGCATGCATGCCATAGGTTCGCCACCACTGAGCTAGGCATCAATAATACTCAGGTCAGACCACAATGTACCAATGCATTGATTTAGAACCATCTTCTGGAACCATTGTCTCATCATTATTATTACTATTATTGCTAACACTCTTCTTATTTCTACTGTATACAACCTAAGGTTTGCTGGGGGTGACCTATAACATTATTAACACATTGCAGTGAGGTACCTATACTTTTTTGTTATAATAAAGTTTCATATTTTCAAACAATTCTTTAAATGCAAAAACAAATCCCAAATTGGAATATGAAAAGTAATCCTTTCTGGCATCTTTTTTCTCTATACCAAGCACACTGCTAAATCAATGCTTTTGACCCATTACCCTCCGTTAGTAAAAGATGAGATACCTTGATGAGCTAAAATCTTTTAATTATTAACATTAAGTGCCAGATTATTTTTTTTTCTTCCTCCTTCTGATGTTCCTGAAATAACTAAAACTTTGTCTCAAAGCATCTGGGATTCGTGCAATTGAAAATTACGTTTGGCAGTTAAGAGGGCTGATAATTGACTTCCATGAAATTCCCAATTTAATTTGTTTTCACACATCTTATTTATGCTTTAGAGCTAATGGCAAGCCATGTTCAAATAGATCCGGGTGTTCTCTTTGACATCCTCTGCAGCCCTCAGCACACTTCATCCTCAACTATATGGCTGAGGAAAACTGAGACGGCATTACCATCACCACAATGTATTATTGAAATAATGACAGATAATGATACTTCAGAAGCTGAAGTGGGAAAATGCAATTAGCTTCCTCCGAATGCATTCTTCCAGTTGCTAGGACACCACCCTTGACTTCCCAGAAAGTTCACTAATTCACCTATGCTGTATACTGAACATACACAAAGTGGTAGGTGACAATGGCTCTACAGGAAGACACTGAGGAAAAAGTTAGCATTTTCTAGCATTCTTCCATCAGATAAAAACATCAAATTACTCCTCATCCTCCATATATATATGGAGTACTCCTAGAAGCACGAAGCTGAAGACACCAGCCTGAAGATGACGAATGTGACTTCGTCAAAACGTCGCCAAGACACTTCTAATTCTACGCGGGAGAAAACCAGAATAACTAAAGACCTACATATACATACATACATATACATACACATGCACATACACACACACACATACAAATTCTGTATTCTCATATTAAATCACCGATATTAAAAATGCAGAATAATCATGCACCATGTATGTGTGGGTGTGTGTATGGTGCATGATTACTCTGCATTTTTAATATCGGTTGTGATTTAATGTGAGGATACAGAATTTGTTTTCATAATTATTTTACAGGAATCATCAATTCTCTTGGGGGGCAAATAGTGTTGTTGCACTTATTTAATGATAAGATTGTCAAAGAATGTGTGTGAATTTTCTGTTAATAATAATAATAATTGAACAATAATCTCTCCAACTGTTTACAGCTCCTCTTCCAGTTTCTCACATTTCCATTAAATCCCATGGGAAGACGACACCAAGGATGTCTTCGTCGGCATTACTACTAGTGTCACCATTAAGGAGAGACTTGCTTTTGAAATATTGTTAAATAATTCTTTCTTCACCTAGAGAAAATGTCCATCCACCACACATTTATATCCATATGTGAGACTTGAGTATTGCTCATCTGCAGATAATAATTTGCAAGAAATAACTGGCATAACCTCAGTTCTCCTTCCAGTATACAAAGAGTGATTCTCTGAAACAGTCATAGTATGACTGAGTTCCTTCCAATACAGCAGAGTAGCTATCTAAACTGGCCTTAAAGTAGGTGTAGAGCAATCTACTCCAATGAAAAGGGGCTTATCCTCATTCCTCTTAGCTGTAGTGTAAGGATGCTTTGCTATTTATGAGGGTCATCTTCTCAGGACGTTGCCTTATCTGATCCTCAGCCCAATGCAAGGACACCCTAGAACCATGTTTAGTTGTTCTGGCTTGGACAGCAACTATGGCCACTTTATGACCTGTGGACTTCAACTCCCAAAATTCATGAGCCAGCCATGCTTGGCTATCTTAAGAATTCTGGGAGTTGAAGTTCACAGGTCGTAAAGTGGCTATACTTGCCAACCCTTGAGTTTGGAGATAACGTGTTGCTTCTTCTCCTGACACAAAGCTTCCTCTAAGGAGAATCCTGGGGACGTCATAGTCTAGTATCATAATCTGCTCAGTTCCAGCTAGATTCACCCTCTGTCTGGTTGCTCCTCCATGGTCAGTTTGGCTTTTGGTGAGGGAGATTGGAGACCTGTTCTTTTTTCTCTTTATCCTAGAACAGAGGTGTCAAACTGCCAGCCCGCGGGCCAGATGCGTCATGCCAAAACTGCGCCCATTCCATTGTTGGCAATGGGAAAAAAGTTGTGATACATCGCAATATGTCACATGACGTCATGAGTTTGACACCCTGTCTTAGAAGATCAAACTCCCAGGAAATCAAAAGGTATGTCCTCTAGGAATCCTTTTACTTGGCACATTTCTAAGGGGTATACAATACACTGCACATGTGTTGGGGAGATCCTGAAGTAGAGAAAGCACTTGGTACACACCCACACATGCATAGTTCACATGTGGAGTAGGGAGTGGGAGAGAGACGGGTTGCTTCAAAACGAGATGGGTAGCAAATAAATTTAATAATAATGGAAAAAAAATTAAAAAGTCTTTTCCTAACCACAAGCAGCGCATAGGAAAAACTGACCTCAGAAGAGAAAAAGGATAGAAGGTTCCAGAATTTGGGCTTTTCTGCTTTGAATTTTGATTGAGTTCCTCCTCAGGTGGAGGAATCAAATGTATCAGTTCCATGCTTCTCTCTAAAGATCACCCAGGTTATCCTAGGAGACTGATTGCTCTATCAGAGGAATCACAAAACAAATACTAAGAATGAAGACAATAAGATAGTTGTTAATACTTGAATCCTCAACATCCCTCTGCCCAATGGTGGGATTTAAATAATTTAGCAACCAATTCTCTTAGCCACAACCCCAGCTAATACTTGGTGGCCTCGCCCTCTTTCCTGTATGCACCAATTGGGAAACTAAAGAGATGAAATGTCTATTCCTGAAATAACCTCTGAAAAGAACCCCTAGTTTTGCCTGAGTGACATGATCAAGGGCATCACATCTCCGTTTGGTTTCTGTCGCTCCTCTCTTTGATTTTTGGGGAGGTTTTTTTCCCCCGCCTGGAAGGAAATTGAACAAAAACCAGACATGTTCCAGAAAACACAGATTTATCATAACTGGTTCACCAAACTCAACAAAAAATAAGGTATCGGTTCTGCCGAACCAGTGCGAACCGGCTGAATCCCACCACTGCCTCCACCATACATTCAGGAGAATAATTGGAGCCCAGTTTTCTTGCTGGCAGATGTTGCTGAGTGGGATGGAAAAATAAGGTAAGAAATCCATCTGTCACTGCTCTGAAAGTACCCCCACGTTAGATTGGACAGCATACTAGTAAAAGCAAAATGTGGGGACAGCATAATTTATGCCAATATATTTTTCTTCTGAGTCAGGAAAGAAAAGAGAGCGCATTTACGTATCTGAGGACATTTCTCAATGAATCCTACTCCATGGTATATTTCACTATAAATAGCCTTTGACTTATGACCCACAATTGGGACGAGAATTTCTGTTGCCAAGCAAGAAGGTTGTTAAGCAAGTCACTTATTTTATAATAAGTTGTTAAATGAATCTAGCTTCCCCTAATGCAGGGGTGTCAAACTCGCAACATCATGTGATGTGTCGTGACGTTTCACAACTTTTTTTCCATTACCGGCAATGGGGTGGGCATGGTTTCACCATGACGCATCCGGCCCGTGGGCCGGCAGTTTGACACCCTTGCTCTAATGCTTTAACTTGTCAGAAGCCAGCTGGGAAGATTACAAATGACAATCAGGTGACTTGGAATGCTGTAAATATCTACTGATTTTCCAAGCACCCAAATTTTGATCACATGGCTGTGGGGATGTTACAACGGTCATAAGTGTGAGGATCTCTTGTAAACCACTCTTTTTCAGTGCCATTGTAATTTGAAATGGTTACCAAATGAATGGTTATAAGTCGAGGACTAAATGTACAGAGAAAATACTACTCAGCTCTTATTCCTGCTCATTTTCTCTCCCCATCTGTTTGGGCAGATTATTAACAAAATGTAAAAGGAAAAGAAGGAAAAAGATTTAAAAACTCCAAGTTAGTACTGCTTGTCATCATGTTTTATAACACCTTTATTTCTAGAAACCATCTGATCCCATTGCCAAGTCATTCAGCTAGATAGATAATTGTGTATTATTTTCACGATTACCCAGACATGTTAAAATAAATTTGTAGACAACAATTTGCACCTTGTTTTGTTTAAAATTATTAACTACTTTATCATCATTGACAAACTTGCACTTCAAATTTCTTAAAGTATGGGCATACTAAATACATTTCAAAATATTTAATGGCACTATTAATTTTATGGTTAGGTTGGAATCAAGCCTGTCTCTTTTCCTCAAAAGAAAACAAGACTATCAAATGCACCATGAAATTTTTCTGAATGTGAATGATGGGAAATAAATGTAATCACCTTTGAAGTGGTGCTGCCTATAATACCATTCTGCTATTCTCATTTTTCCCCCTTCCTTCTGACATCCATGAGTAATTAAAGGCAAAGGAACAGTTTACAAGGATCAATGAATATTGCATGACAGCTCCATCTCAAAATCTTAACCAGCAGCAATGTCATTTGAGGAACCTTGCAGCTGGCAATGGAATCAAAGTTTCTGAAGGATGCAGTTTTTCATATTCATCATGGTTCCTTACGAGAGCAAATTAATGGTCCATCTAGAGCAGGGATGTCAAACTGCCTGCCTGCAGGCTGGACGCATCACAATGAAACTGCGCCTACCCCATTGCCGGCAATGGGGAAAAAGTTCCGATACATCACGTGACGTCACGTGACATCGTGAGTTTGACATGCCTGATCTAGAGCAGGGGTGCCTGGTTGAGGAATTCTGGGAGTTAAAGTCCACAAGTCATAAAAGGGCCAAGTTTGAGACCCCTGATCTAGAGCATAATCCCATTTCCTCTAAGGATCAAATAAATGGGGTTACAGATTCCTAGTATATATTGCTTATGTACTGTATTACTTCTTAACTTGAAGATTATTTAGATTTGTAATGATTAATAGTCCCAACACATCCATCCCTCACAATCTGTTAAATCCACTTTCAAACCCATCAAAAGATCTTGTGGCCATGAATCTAATAAATAATTGAAGTTGTGAGAGATATTTCATTGGAAATTACAAGAATAAGCTCATCTCATTGCCTATTTGTATGAAGATGTATGCTTGATCTCTATAGATACCCATCTCAACAAGGGTCTCTGAATTCCAAAAGTATCTTGATTAATATACAACATAATTATGTAATTATATGATACAATCAATACAATGAAATTACCCCAAACACTTTGTAAATAGTAATAAATGGCACTACCAAAAAAAAGATTATATTGGATCTGGAAATGTTCTTTCATGTAAAGAAATATTTTCTTTAGTATCTTTAGATACTAGGGAGAAGTAAATCTTACTAAACTATCGGAAAACTACAAGCCAATTTTGAATAGTCCAATAACAACTTTTGAAATAATAGAAGCAATTAAAACAGCTAAAACAGGCAAAGCTCTGGGACCAGATGGCCCACCGAGCAGATTCTAAAAATTTTTCAAAGATCAACTACTTCTTCAGATGAAGGACTTAATGAATTCTATTTTACAGGAGAACCCTATACCAGACTCTTGGAAGGATGCCTACATTTTTTTAATATGTATCAGCACAAATGGTGATGGCTGCGAGGATTGTATTTGCCAAACACTGGAAAGAAAAAGAGATGCCGACTGTTGAAGAATGGATTTTGAAATTGACTGAATTAGCAGAGATGGTGAAATTAACTGCTTTGATTAGAGATAATGGACTAGACGGCTTTATAAGAAACTGGAAATCATTTGTAGACTTTCTACACACTAAATATAATAACAGATGGTTAACAGAGGGATTCGAAGATTAGTGTAATGTTTAGCTCAACCTATTGACTGCTCTCTCTCTCTCTCTCTCTCTCTCTCTCTCTCTCTCTCTCTCTCACACACACACACACACACACACACACATTATAAAAGGGCAGGAGAATTTACTGTTTTTTCTTTCAGCATCCAGCCAGGATGGTTCGTAAATGTTAAATGTTAAATTTAATTGACCACTTTTTTCTCTTTTTTTGTACACTATTTTTTTTCTTTTTTGTTGTTGTTAGGGTTGAATGTATGCTTTTGTTTTATTTCATTTGGTTTCTTTGTTTTATTGTTTTGTATTTTATTCTCTAAGATAGAACAATAAGTAATAAATAAATTAAATAAGAAATACTTTAAAAAAAAACAACTGACAAGAGAAAGATCCTGGTGCAAAAAAGAGATCTGATATTCATGGCATTAACAGAATAACAGAGTTGGAAGGGACCTTGGAGATCTTCTAGTCCAACCCCCAGCTCAAGCAGGAGACCCGATATCATTTCAATCAAATGGTTGTCCAATCTCTTTTTAAAAAGCTTCTCTTCATATGTTTCAGCCTCCAGGCAACTAATAATCATCCTTGTTGCTCTTCTCTGCACTCTTTCCAGAGTCTCTACATCTTTTTTATATTGTGGTGACCAAAACTGGATGCAGTATTCCAAATGTGGTCTTACGAAGGCTTTATAAAGCAGTACTAATACTTAATGTGATCTTGATTATATTCAGGGTTATTACGCTTTTCAATGGTATTGAGTTGGATTAAGTATGCTGCATTTATATACAGTAAACATTGACTTAAACAGGTCACTTAGCAATTATTCAGAAGTATGATAGACCCCAAAAAAGGGATTTATGACTCAGATTTGAAATTCAAACATCCATATTGTTCTTATCTCTGGGACATACCTTTCTCTAAAATAAAGTAGGGTTTCAAAATTGTGCGCAGTACTTCAAACTGAACAAATAAATAAAAGATATGGAATTCTTCCATTGTGTGCCAATGGATGGATATAATATTGGAATCATATATTCTAACCAAGGAATCGCCTATTCTTTGTAGGCTATAGGCATTAAAATATTGGCCAAGGTTCCTTTCCAATAAATACACTTTTTTAAAAAAATATGTTTATATTCACGAAAACAGACATCTGGTGATATGTAAAACTATTGAAATGCTCCAACATTTGCTGATCTCATGAGAGTGCAGTGATGAAAAATAAAATAATTAATATTTGTATGGAATTGTTGTCTAAAAGCACCTTTTAAGAGTATATGACTTCCTGGTACCTATAAGTGCCATGTTGCCAATACCTGCTTTGATTTGTGAGCAACAGACAACTTTGAAACAAGGTTGGCAAACTGTGTACAAAAAAGGCAGTTTTATCAAGTGATATCCAAATGTAAGTTTGATCTTCTTCATAAAAAAAAATCCTGTCAATGTGACAAAACGTATACATTAAAACAGATACAGTACATCTAATCTGAATTATTTTATCCATCAGTCTCTGAATAATAGCAGGGCATTAAAAGGGAATTTGGCAGTTTACAAGGAAAAATAAGTCCCTGTTCAGATCTGAACTGTAGGTTTTGCAAGGTATTTAATTGCTTTTCATATCAATCACTGTAAGGCCTTTGGACAAATGACAATGGACATTTAATGCTGCTGAAACATCAGCAGATTCCCTCTGATTATACCCAGTAAAGAAAGACCGAAAAGCTCTCTTTTATAAAATATTCCTGGCAGATATAACAAAGAACACTTTGTTTCATTATCCCATTTATCATAAACATGAATAAATTGCATTCATTCTGTTTCATTAATTTCTTAGTTGTTCCCTTTTGCTTGTTATTTCTCCTCACTGACTGGTCATTAAAATTACTAAACTAATTTCAGCTGCCAGGTTTCAGATCCCAGAATGCCCCAGTTATTGCATCAGGGGTCTTCAAACTTGGCCCTTTTATGACTTGTGGACTTCAACTCCCAGAATTCCTCAGCTAGCGTGCCTGGCTGAGGAATTCTGGGGGTTGAAGTCCACAAGTCATAAAAGGGCCAAGTTTGAAGACCCCTGTATTACATCATATGGAAGGTGTTTGAAAAATAAAGGATTGTCCGACAAGCAACTACAATAGGATCCCTCAGAAGGACATGTGGAAGCATTCTGGGAGGGATTGGGCCAACTCACCATAGGATAACTCGCCACGTCCAACACACTGTGGGACAACTCACTGCGGGACAATGTAACAATTCTATTTAATTATTTAAAATAAATTAAAAATTGTTTTAATTTTTACCATTTACATTTCATTCTGTCCTTCCTTTTGTATCCTTTCTTTAATGTTTCTTTTCCATCATTTATTTGATATTAGTGTAACTTTTGTCCTATGGCAAGTTGGCCGTGGTGAGTTGGCTGTGGCAAATTGTCATAGACCCTTCTGGGAAGCCTACTCAGAGAGGCTCCCGTTGTTAGAGAAAACCAACATCCCATTGGTTGAGTGCAGATAAAATGATTTCATTTTTCTTTATTATGTTTCTCCCATTCATCCCAAATACTCCATGTTGTTATACCATAAAAAAGCAGAAATATAAAAGAAAAATAATACAGAAAGATATATGGTATATATCTCTAGTGTAGAGGGACAGATGCAGACAGATGCAACATCTTAGACCATTGAGGGCCGCATCAGCATTGTGGTTGCCCTCGGGGGGCTGGGTGGGTGCGGCCAGGGTGGGTGCGGCCTACTGGGTGGGCATGGCCAGCTCTACATCATTTGCATCAAGGGGGCCTGTGGGGGCCTGGGCAGGAGTGGGACAGATCTGAGGGTCTCTGGCAGATGGGGGGGACTGGGGCAAGCGCTAAGGCATGGTCCATTTCTTCATTACTCACAGAGGGGGACACCTCCCAAGCATGCACCCAGGGGGCGGGGCCGACACGGCAGGGGCTGGTTCCTCAATGTTTCTTGATGGCCTTGTGGAGCTAAGACTGAATGTGTTTCAGCATAGATGGCCACCACAAAATTGTACATTGGCTCCCGGCCGGCCTGGGCCAGGGCCAAGGCAGTGGGGGCCATTCCCTCACTGTTTCCAGGATGGCTTCGCGGGCCACATGAAACCACTTTGCGGGCCACATCTGGCCCCCGGGCCTTGTGTTTGATATGTCTGCCTTAGACCTTTCTAATTATGCAAAGAAATCTGAAAGTTCT
This sequence comes from Protobothrops mucrosquamatus, assembly GCF_001527695.2. Taxonomy (NCBI): domain Eukaryota; kingdom Metazoa; phylum Chordata; class Lepidosauria; order Squamata; family Viperidae; genus Protobothrops; species Protobothrops mucrosquamatus. The sequence goes on along the minus strand of NW_015386170.1, from coordinate 307,184 downwards.
CAGAAAAAGTATGTTTTAGGTTGTTTCCTCTTTTTTATTTTGTATTTTGGGTACTTTTAATCGCTTTTGATTCCTGACTACTACTTGGAGAAGTCCCTGCAGTTTTCTTGGCAAGGTTTTTTGGAAGTGATTTGCTATTGCCTCCATCCTAGAGCTGAGACAGAGGGACTGGCCCAAGGTCACCCAGCTGGCTTTGTGCCTAAGGTGGGACTAGAATTCACCATATCCCAGTTTTGAACCTAGTACATTTAACTATTACATCAAACTTGCTCTCTATCTTCCTCATTAAAAATTCCAGTAATAATTCTTAGGGCAGGAGGATATTCATCAAGTTAATATTCTTACATTTATCTAGTTCTACATATAAGAATCCATCACCAGTGTGATGCCTCTCATGTATCTGTACAAAAAATGTTAATGACTTAAAATATCATTAAGTGAGAACATCTTTGCTATTTTAGCAGAACTCATTAAAATGATATTCTGTTTTCTCTTTTTGATGAGCTTCTTACTGGAGTGGAAGATGGATTAATTTACCAACCCAAATATGTTGAACAAATGACACCTGCTTTGCTAACTGTGGCATGCTGGTACATCTCATGAAAATGAAAATTGAAACATGACAAAAGTGAGATTCTAACCACTCTTCAGCTCCCATTTATTATCTCTCCCACAAGTCTTAGGCAATGAATTTAAGGATGGCATATCAAGGCAATATTTGAGCCCTGACAGCATATCATGTCACATACCTGTCAAAATGTAATAAGGCCCCTGGGAGGAGAAATAAGATGCCAAAAGCACAGTTCAGTATAGATTTCCATTTCTTATATATCATGATTCGTAAGTTGCAGACCTGCAGTGGAAACAAGGTGACATCGCTACTGCTAACTAGGAACAACAATAGGTTGCGTGCAAGTCATCATTTAGGGCAATTAATGGAGAATCATTTAGCCCCACATAATCCATATGGGGAAGTACAGCTGAGAATTGTCCTTGAATCCTTTTTCATCTTGATTGTAGGAGTGGATTATATTCTGGTTTACGTAAAGAGTAGAGAAGGTAATCTTGACGGAGATATGAAGAAGCTGTTGACTAGTCAAAAGAGATGAAGTCCAGAGGGTCCATATAACATTCAGAAACAACTCCAATTGAGAATTTCTTAATTTATTGAAAACCTTCCTCCCTCCCTCCCTCCCTCCCTCCCTCCCTCCCTCCCTTCCTTCCTTCCTTCCTTCCTTCCTTCCTTCCTTCCTCTTGCTGCCTTTCTGCAATGGACTCTGGGTTAGTGCATAAAACTAAGAGACACCTAAAAACAACTAAAAGTGTCAGTGGGAATGTTGCTTTCTTCTTGGTAGTTCCTTGATTAGGCTGTTGTTTGCTGTTATTAACCAGTAAACAACTGATAGGATAAGTCACTATATACAAATGGTCCTTGACTTATAACCACAACTGAGTCCAAAATTTCCATTGCTAGGCAAGACAGGTAAGTTAGTCTTGTTCCATTTTACAACCATTCCTGCCACAGTTGTTAAGTGAACCATTGCAGCTGTTAAATTAGTAACACGGTTGTTAAGTGAATCTGAAAAGGTGATCACATGACCCTGGGACACTGCAACCATCATAAATACATGCCAGTCTGAATTTTGATCACGTGATCATGGGGATGCTACAATGCCCGTAAGTGTGAAAAATGGTCATAAGTCACTTTTTTTCAGTGCTGTTGTAGCTCAAAAAGATCATTAAATGAACGGTTGTTAAGTTGAGGACTGCCTATATAAACAGAAAGCAACCCCACTCTCTTCCAGGACTGAAGCTGATTATCTTGGGTTAGTTTATGAAACGTCTGCAAGGAAACAACCAAGCTCAGAGAGCACCGGGGACTCCAAAGAAGAGAAGAAATAAGGAGTCATCAGAAAGGAAAATGCAACCCAAGAGTGTGGATGGTAGCAAAGGAGGAACACCAAGCAGAAACTTGGGTAAAAAAGGAATAAAGTGAAGAATGCAGTGTGGACGGAAAAGAAGAAGTTCTCTGTTGTAAAAGAATAGAGTTTGAATCTCTTACTTAAAAACCCTGCTCAGATATTTAGCTGATGATAGCATATATGCTTGGTCATGTATCACTCAAACTATTGTAAATACACTTTGTACTAAGATTGTATCGTAACAAATAACACTGTATTGATTTTGTTAGCTGTGTGTGTATATACGTGTGGCTTTATTCTATCTGTACTCACCTTCCAACAGATGTGTAAGTTTTATTTCTGTTTAGCACCTGAGTCTTCCAGAACTACGCATTGGGATGATTACAAAGGAAATCATAAAATATCAAGGTCATGTTTAAAGAACATTGCAACCAGAATATTAGAAAGTATAACAAGCACAGGACACCCAACCAATAATTTTGCCCTCCAAAATCTGATGGCAGTTGAATTACAGCTGAATCAAGTTCTTCTAAATTTTGGGATGAGGGAGAATCTTTTGCAATAGTGGCGGATCTTTTGCTAAACTTCAGAATAATTTTACTGGATAAATGAAAACATCCTTTTTTGACCCAATTCAGAATATTTTTCACACACCTGTATGAGCAGATTCTTTTAAAAGTTTTATGGGAGAAGCTTTGAAGATAGTTGCCCTGCTGTCTGTTTTTTCGGGATCATTATCTGCTCCGTAAGTACCAGAAATACCAAATTTGAGGGACAACACTCTGAATGACTGATAGAGACATCAAAGAGAACTCTTTGCTGCCATCTGATGGTTGCCTGTATCTTTGCAGCTCAATGTGTGATTTGTTTCCATATCTATAATGAAGTGGCAATAAGAATAAGTTGTTGGAAACGCCTTTCCTTCACCAGGGAGACCTCTGTTAGTATATCCCAAAATATTCTATCCTACCAGATTAAAGCAAGCAGAGCCACTTGTGAATAACAAAAAGTCAGTTACTTTATTATCTATCACCCATGTTACAAGAATCACATCAGATTGCTCGCCTTTCCCTGGGAATAACCAGATAAAGCTTCATAGATCTTACAGGAAGTCAAGCTTATGCCGCTTGCAGCTGCACAAGGTCTCCAACTTATGCCTTGCTTGATCCCCTCCTTTCTGCATGGCTGGCAGTTTCCCAACGTATTGCTGGGTAAAGTGATCATGAAGGTATAATGATCTCCTGGTACGGTTAGATAAATTTCTGTTGCATTTTACCCAGCATTGAGACTGGTTTGTTCATCTTGCTCATTATCCAAGCAAGAAGCAAGATAGAAAGAGTGCAGAGAACACTTAACAACTGTGGCAACAATGGTTGTAAAATGCAACAAAGATAATTAGGGGACTGGAGGCTAAAACATACAAAGAATGGTTGTAGGAATTGAGTATGTCTAGTTTAATGAAAAAAAGGATTAGGGATGGCATGATAGCAGTGCTCCAATATCTCAGGGGCTGCCACAAAGAAGAGGGAGTCAAGCTATTCTCCAAAGCGCTTGAAGGCAGGACAAGAAGCAATGGATGGAAACTAATCAAGGAGAGAAGCAGCCTAGAACTAAGGAAAAAAATCCTGACAGTTAGAACAATTCATCAGTGGAACAACTTTCTTCCAGAAGCTGTGGGTGCTCCAAACCTGGAGGTTTTAAAGAAGAGATTGGACAACCATTTGTCTGAAATGGTATAGGGCAGGGGTGTCAAACTGCCGGCCCGCGGGGCAGATGCATCACAGTGAAACCACGCCCACCTAACAAAAGTTGTGATACATCGCGACACGTCATGTGATGTTGCGAGTTTGACACCACTGGTATAGAGGATTGGACTAGAAGACCTCTGTTATTCTGTTATAAATCTGCTGCCACAAATATTTATTTCTAATTATGGTATATTTCTGAATTATTTAGTTGACTTTTATAGTAGTTCAGATCCTTCCTGTTAGCATCTACTCAGAAAGTGGGACAAGGATGTCTAATGTTTGACACAACATTGACCTCTGATGTTTCACAAGATTCTATCTTATCCCCTATCCTATTCAACATTTGCAAGAAACTGTCGAGGGAAGTCATGGAGTTTTGGTATATGTTGTCATCAGTATGCTAATGAAAACTTTTTCTATTACTCCCAATCATCCAAGTAATTTGATAATGAACTGGAGGAGAAGGAATACTCCATAATTAAATTCAAACAAATTCACCGTATTTGGGGTAAGGAGAAAACTAGATTCGGAAACTGAGATGAAGCTTCTTTTAGATAAAA